>NC_052622.1:5348173-5409999 GCF_016545825.1 Eucalyptus grandis | reverse complement strand
ACGACCTTCCATGACCGAGCACCACCGTTCAATCCACTATCCTTCAATCACGAGCCACCGCCGCTGTCCCGATCCGTGGTCCGTCCATCCCGATTTTTTTTTTTTTTGGTCGGAAATATGATATTCATATATTAAACATACGGGTTACACGTAGATGATAGTTTAGCATCAAAACATAAGATATCTAAGAGGGAAGACGGTGGCGTGTAAACCCAATTGGTTGCCAGAGCTTTGAGGCGGTGCATTTTGGCGAGCCAATCAGCGGCTGAGTTCGCTTTTCTTGAACAGTAGGAGAGAGTTGTAGAGGGGAGTGTCCGTAGGAGTGCTCGAATTTCTGGTAGAAGGCCACTAACAGCCCATGGGTCAGCTGTCCAGCCCAAGATGGCTTCCATGAGTGTGAAGTTATCGCTTTGTACTTCCCAGCCTCTTCCTTCGAACTGAACTGCTTCCCCTGTACTTCCTGTTCTCTTGTGCAGAAAGCGTGTGCCATGAAGAAGCGCTAGGGTTTCGGCGTGTAGAACAGATTCTTCTTGGATTTCAGCTGCGAAGCCATCAATCAGCAAGCCGTTCGAGTCACGCACGAGCCCTGCTACCGAACTTGTCTCATCTTCTTTCTTCCAAGAACAGTCCACATTAAGCTTGAGTCTGCAATTATTCGGTGCCTTCCATACCTCAGGCAAGTCAGATCTGCTGGTTTTTAGCGTTTTTTTACTCGGGATCCATCTGGAGAAAGCCATAGTCTGGATGATGGCAAGATCTACTAGTGAGTCGGTTTTGGGGGGCCGAGATCTGAAGATGTTGTCATTGCGGAGCTTCCATATCAGCCACATCGAGTGGGCCACCATAGCTGCTGAAGGTAGCTCTGTTTTTGCGTCGAAGAATTCAGCAAACCACTTATCTATACGAGTTACTGATTTGGTGGCTGTGTGCAGGTTAAGGCGTGGATCGCTCCATATGTGCCGTGTTTTTTTGCATAGGAAAAATAGGTGTTCTGTTGTTTCTGGATACTTGAGGCAAAGCGGGCACAGGGGATCAGGTACGATTCGCCTTTTATAGATGTTTTCTTTTGTTGGGAGTGCATTTTGGCATATGCTCCACAAAAAGAATTTGATTTTAGGGGGGATTGGAGTGTCCCATAATCGATTCCATAAGGATTGAGGTGGCTGATAGGAGGTAGTGGCTCTGTTTAGGTCAGGGTTATCAGCTTTTGCACATACTCTGTTATAGCCACTTTTTACCGAGTACGTACCTGATTGGTTTCCCGTCCAAATTAGCCTATCTTGCTGTGACTGGATGCTGATTGGAGTAGATAGAATTTCCTGAGCTACTTGTTCATCAAAGAGCGCTTGGATTTTAGTTTGCTCCCATAACCTGCTTTCACTGTTGATTAGTTCAGCGACTTTCTCTGGATCGTTTCTATTCACCGGGCCTCCGATCACTCCCCTTGGAAGCCATCTATCTTTCCATATGTGAATACTTTGTCCATCTCCCACTATCCACTTCACCTCCGGTTCGATGGTATCTCGACCAATAAGTATGCTGCGCCAACCCCACGATGGTCTCTGTCCTGTTTTTGCCTTCCATAAGTCACTGTTTGGGTAGTATAATCCTCTTAGAATGTTGCTCCATAGAGCCGAGGGTGACTCAAAGTAATCTCCATGCTTGTTTGGCTAACATTGCCTTGTTAAAATTAATTAGGTCTTTGAAACCAAGGCCCCCTTCATCTTTTCTGCATTTCAAGATTTCCCATTTTTTTCCAGTGCATTCCTCTTCTAGACTCATTCTCGTTTCCACCAAAAAGCTGCTATCCGTTGTTCGATGGCTTTGCATATGGAGATTGGGAGTTTGAAGATGGACATAGCATATTGAGGGATTGCTTGTACTACTACTTTGATCAATGTTTCCTTACCAACTTTAGATAAGAGTTTTTCTTTCCAACCTTCCAGCTTCATATTCACCCTAGCAATGATCCATGAAAACATATCTATTCTTGTTTGTCCCCAATCAGATGGAATTCCCAAGTATTTTCTTGTTTTGTCCATAATCGGCACACGTAACTCATAGGCCATATTCCTCTTTAAGGTCAATGGACAGCCCTTACTAAAAAACACTCCAGACTTGTTGAGATTAATTGCTTGACCAGTGGCATAGCAATACTGATTAAAGATATTGGCTAGATTTTGGCATTCGCCAACTGTTCCATCCATAAAAATAATGGCGTCATCAGCAAATAATAGATGAGACAATGTGGGACAATACCTGTTGAGTTTTATTCCTTTTAGGCTTCCATCTTCTATTGCTTTGTTCATCATCCAGGAGAAGACATTAGCCATCAATATGAAGAGGTAGGGCGACAATGGGTCTCCTTGTCTTAATCCCCTTGGGGGTTTAAAATACTCAGTTTGATCACCATTAAATTTTATGCTAAAGGACACCGTGGAAACACATGTCATAATTAGCTCCACCCATTTTGCACTAAATCCCATCTTCAACATACACCTTTTAAAGAAATCCCACTCAACCCGATCATAGGCCTTTTCATATCCGCCTTAAGGACTGCCCCGAATTTCTTTTTTTTCTTCGATTCTCACTGGTGTAACACCTCTTGAACTATAAAGATGTTATCCTGTATTTGTCTGCCCTTTACAAAAGCACTTTGTTCTTGTGCTATTATCTCTTGAAGCCATGGTTTCAATCTGTTTGCTAGTACTTTGGAGATAATTTTGTAGCTGAAATTGCATAGACTGATTGGCCTGAATTGAGAAATACTTTCTGGTGTTTTAACTTTGGGAATAAGGGTTATGTGGGTCTTGTTGAGTTGAGGGTCGAACTCACCTGATTCCACAAAGTTTCTGACCATATGCAGCACATCCATTTTGATATCCTCCCAGTAGTGTTGATAAAATTGGCCATTCATCCCATCTGGGCCAAGAGCTTTCTGTGAGCCAAGCTGAAAAACCGCCTCTTTAACCTCTTCCATAGATATAGGGGCTAGAAGATACTCGTTCATTTGCATGTTTATGACTGTGGGGCACATGTCCAGAATAGGTTGAAAGTTTCTTTGACCCTCTGATGCATATAGAGAGTAGTAGAAGTCCGTTATGTGGTGTTTCAGCATGTGGTGGTCTCGGCACCAAGTGTCGTCATTGATGCGCAGCATAGAAATTCTATTTCTTTGTCTTCTTTGAAGTGTAGTAGCGTGGAAGTATTTTGAGTTCCTATATCCCACCGCATCCAGTTGATACGTGATCTCATGCCCTAATACATCTCCTCCCTGTGCCAAAGCCTCTCGATTTTTCCTTTTATCTCTTGACATGCCATTTGGCTTGAAAATTCTGAATCCCCATTTGTAAGATCAGTAAGTTGTGTTTTGAGATTTCTAATTTGGACAGCTGCATTAGAGAACTTAGTTTTGCTCCATTTTGTCAATTCCTTAGTCACCTGCTGTAATTTTTTAGCCAAAGTGATATGCTGGTGCCTATCATTTCCCCAACAACTTTTTATAATCTCCCCACACTTTTCCTCCTCCATCCAGTAGGCTTCAAACTTGAATTCCTTTCTTCTTCTTTCTCTAACAGGATGTAGGGATAACACTAATGGGCTATGATCTGAACCAACTGCTGGGAGGGCCACTACTTCAGCATTAGGGAAAGAAATTGTCCACTCCATTGTGCATAAGGCTCTATCTAACCTCTTCTTCACTAAGTTTTCCCCGATTCGATTGTTTGCCCAAGTATATGCGTAGCCTTTTGTATCCATATCCATTAAGGAGCAATCATTTATCATTTTTCGGAAAGCAGCAATCCGGTGTTGGTCGGCTTCCCTCTTCCCTACCTTCTCCCAGGTGTATAGGATTTCATTAAAGTCCCCCATGCAAAGCCACGGAATTTGATTAGTAGGGTGCAAGTCCCGAATCTGTTGCCATAAATGCAGCCTCTCTGTGAAGTTGGTAGATGCATGTATGAATGTAACTCTCATCATATTGCCACTGGAAGGATCCCCGCATTCTACATCCATATACTCTTTTGAGCTTGAGTTTATTGTGATATCCGCCTCGTCGTTCCACATAAGCACCAATCCATTAGCAATACCAATAGGTGGCTCTATAAACGTGTGCTGAAAGTTGAGTTTTCTTCTGATTTTATCTATCATCGTCACTTTGTTTTTGGTCTCCATCAAAAAGACCATGTTGGGCCATTCTTGAGCCTTTAAGGCTCTAAGTTCTTGAACCATCAGGGGATTGCCCAGCCCCTGACAATTCCAACTTATAATCCTCATGGTGTTTTTGGTGGCTTATTAGGGCTAGCCACCAAAGCCCAATCCTTCCCCTCTTTGACCAGCTGAACAGGGGTCTCTAACAGTTCCAAGTCATCAAGGAAATAAGAGCTAATAGATTATGCTCTTTTCTGTTTTTTAGCTTGTTGAGATTTCTGACTTTTCTTGTCATCACCGCTTATTAGCTAGGATCCTGCTACTTTAGAGCCTTCAAGATACAATCTCTGAGTTACACTCCCCTCTTTAGCTACTGCAGGTGTCTGTCCGCCCTCTCTGCCCTCCTTTGAAGAAGGACTATCGACTCTTTTCTTATTCCGAGGGTTATGTTTGTTTCGGGTTCAGTAGTGGCAACCACTTCCATGTTAACTGTCATTAAGGGAGTTTTAGGGACTGATTCTTCTTCTTCCTGAGTTGGGTCTGTTTTGCCATAAAATGCTGCCCAGTGTGGGCTATGATCTCGAACTTCTGCTTTGAGCCAAGGACCATACTTACCCGCCTTGTTAGCTGCCCAATTAGTTGTTTCCATATGGTATCTCCTCGCAATATGATGCGTAGTGACCAATTCTACCGCACGAGAAGCAAAAGTGAGGAAGACGTTCGTACTTGAACTCCACTCATAAATTTTTGTTTCCGATCTTTACTACCGCCCCTAATTTGAGAGGGGCTGAAAGCTCCATCTCCACTTTAACTTTACCGGTTTTGTAGGGGCTATTTCCTCTTGCCTCCAGCTTGAATTTCTTTAACTACACCCACTTTAGCAGCTACATCAGCAAATACTTCTTCTATGAGCCACCCCGGGAAGACCAACAATATGAACCCATAAGTCATATCTAGAGTAATCATAGCAGTGTTCAGGAATTTCTGGCTGACATTGCTTTAATACTAGGAGGTTGCTAGCAAAGGACCACGGTCCTGATTTCAGAACTCTTTCTTTTTCTTCCTCTGAATCAAAAACAAAAGAAAAGAGTCTCGGTTCTTTTTGGGAGCACACTACTGCCTCTGCTTTCCACGCCTTCTTCATAGTAGTCCAAAATGCTGGAAAATTAACATGGGGTTTCGAATATAGCTTACCAAAAAGCATGTGACTGCATTCGATTCGTTTATTGAGAGGAATTTCCTGTTGTACTTCCACCACATCACTTTCTGACCATAAATGGCCTAAACTTTTGCACAGGGCAGCAGGACGGCGTTGATTCTCCTCCGGGTCGAATTTGGTGAGAATCTATCCAAATTTCAATATTCTTTTTTATCGCTTAATTTGAACTATTTGATATCTAATTATGCATATTTTTTGATGTGTTAGGCCAAACCGCAAATTAACAATGTGCTTCAATTGATAGTTCGATATTCGAGATACGACTTGCGATTGCACATCTCGATCTCATATACTACTCGCGATTGCACGGTAAATTGATAATCCAATCTCATTTCTAAGATACGACTTCCAATTGAACGGAAAATCGGCCAATTTGATCTAGGATATGATTTGCCGATTTTATTCGTATCCAAATTTGCATGTTTGGGTGGTCATCAAATATTCTATTGATATTTGTGTGATTGCTATAGATAGTATTTGATTCAATTTACCTCATTGTTTAAAAAAATACAATTAAAAATCTAATTGGACCAGATGGTAATTTCCCAATTCGAATAAAATTTCAAGTTTAAGATAAGACTTCCTAGTTTGAAATAAGATAATTTACTAGATAGGTTGCATATCATCTTAAAATTGCATCTTAGCCTAGATTACATATTTGGAAGTTTTAAAATGGTCCTTGAGGGTAAAATAAGGTTAAAAGAATAGTGACGACTTCTAATCGAAAATCATTTTCATTTTAATAACATAAACCTAAGTCATGAGTTGATATAGGTTTGGTAGAGCTCGAGTTAAGATCGCGACATTAGCCTTTATAATAAATAATAAAATGAAATAAAAATCCCCTTAACATCTTTCAGCTGATTAATCTATAAAATTAAAAATAGGGGACATCCAATTTTGCAAATAACGTAGTAAGAAGTTGTTTTGTATGCGTTGTGATGAACCATAAGTTTTCTGAGATTTGATAGAACTAGATTTCCCAGTGTGCACTAAAATGCTTTATCCTGATTGAGTACACTATTAAGTTTCATTTAAATATTTTGAAATATTTTTATTCTTTGGAGTGATTTTAATATTGTTAAGTAAAATTCTTGACATTGGTTATTTACTGTAATTTCAAAATGTGCATCTTTACTTAGTTTCCATTCAATTCACATCATCGTCCATGTAAATATGAGTATGACCATTCTTCAACTTCTCTAGATATAAGCATGGATAATCAGTATGAGTGGAAATATAGGTCCAAAGAATAAAAAGATTAGATAAGGTGAAGAAACTTCTTCAACTTCTCCACAAGTTGTGCATCGTACATGGATAATCTTTTTATTGTTGAACATTTATTTCTCCACATACTAATTATCCATGCCTAGGTCTAGAGAGATTGAAGAATGAACGTCTTCATATTTATGTTGATGATGACGTGTATTGAATGGAAACTAACTTAAAGATGCAAATTTTGGAATTACAGTAAATAACCAATATCATGAATTGTACCGGTTAACAATATTGAAATCATTCCAAAGAGTAAAAAGATTTCAAAGTAATCAAATGAAAATTAATGGAGCACTCAATTAAAATAAAGCATTTTAGTGCACTTAAGAAGTCTAGTTCTATCAACTCTCGAAAATTTAATGGGTTTTCCACAATTCATAGAATACAACCTATATTAGGTTATTTGCAATAATTGGATGTCCCCCATTTTAATTTTATTAGAATAATCAACCGAAAGATGTTAGAGGGGATTTTTGATATACAAAAAAGTCTATATAACATTTCGCAGTAGCCAAGTATAGAACCACTGTTTTATAAGTCCACTGTACACAAGAATTCTTCAATTAATGAGGAAGTAGGAAGCAAACGGTTGTAACAATACGTGGTCAAATGATAAAGCTTTTTCTTTGTCAACAAAGTTAGAAAATAAACATTTGAAAGAGATTGCAACAGTACAAATGCGATTCATTTCAAAACTTTAGGCATTACCTGAAGATATTGTGTTCGACGAAGACGCTGCGCTAAATGAATTGATAAAAATGCTGTGTTTCGCTTGCTTTGATGAAGACGCAAGCATAGTTAATCACTTAAAAAGGGCACGAAATCTTGGATGATTGGACCGAATCCGAGTTTGCCCCATCAACTTTCAACTGCACGGCTCCATTGGATAGCCACACATCATAATTACGGCCAAAATTATTTGTATTTTCAATTTTTGAGATACGCATATTTTGACTGCATAATGGGCATGGCCATGTATACACAACCAATTTCAGATCACTACATGTAATCATGATTTTGAAACTTTGTGTATTATACGGTGATGTTAATTGGACAACGCGTATTTGGTCATATGGATGTGGAAGGGATATTTTTTGAAGACGCATAGGAACGAACCCAGCTCTTTTGAAAAATATTTTCCAAAAATCATTTTTTTTATAAAAAAAGATAATATTTTTTAATATTCAACTGAAACTTAAAAATAAAGTAGAAAATTTTCCATCACTTAGTAAGGAAAATCTTTTCTTCCATACACTCCTTTCAATATATATTTTTAATTATTTAAATTTTTTAATTTGATTTTTTTTTTTTCTTCCTTGGTTGATAGCTAGCCACGGTTGAGCCAGGTACTAATGAGGTCGAGCTTCGTGAGGCTAGCAAGCTAGCGGAGGCTCGAGCCTCACCCAACATCACTAGAGCCTTGCCGACTTTTGGCTACCATAAGTGAGGCTCAAGCCTCGCCTAGGTCACTAGATTTGGTGAGGCCATCGGTTGCCAACCAGATAAAGAAGAAGGAAAAAAAAAAAAAAAGAGAAAGAAAGGAAAGAAAAAAATTTTAAAATTAGTAAAATTTTGAATTTTTTTAAAAAAATTATAAAAAGGTAAATTTATTTGGTAAAAAGAAGTGCTTGGTTTAGAAATGAAAGAAAGAAGCGAAAAACATTTTTCAGTATTTTAGAAGACATTTCCTTTGATGAAAAATGTTTCCTGTGACCTGTTTATTTTCTGTAAAATGGATATCAGAAAATTGAAAAATGTTTTTCTCGAAGTTATTTTCTACGAAAAGAATAAAGTTTACGTCCTGTGTCAGCCACGGCGAAGTGAATATGATTCTTCTTTTTTTCTTTCTTTGGGCAATGTCCCAATTGTCTCCTGAGCAAGTCGAGCCATTGCTGCGTTGGTGATGCGGGTCTAGTTCTAATTGTTTCTACCCAAACATAGCGCAATTACCAATTAGTCAAATGTTAGACAAGAATTTTGATCCCAAAAAAAAAAAAAAAATGTCAGGCAAGAATAGGTTCGTAGCATCACAAGAACCAACGAAATTACGGGCTTTGTCTCTCCCAAAGAAACTGAAGAACGGACAACGAGCCAAAGCCAAGCTTATCAACTGCTGAAGTGCTTGCTCTTACAAAACAAAGCTAATTTTCTTTACTTTGGCCAAGAGATGATCGTTCATCTATATTTCAAGAGCCCAGCTGGTCCTGATACCCTTAGAAAATGATAGAAAACAAACCATGTCCTCCACGGAAGTACCATTTAAACAAACACCGAAGATAGCACCACATATCAAAGTTGATCCACTCGACTGCTAATTGGCAGATTAAATGCACAGGTTATAAGGCAAGTATCTTAGCTCCTAGGTGGCAATTGCAAAAGAAGACGATGGCTGATCGTTTGAACTGATTACCAATACCATAGGACCGAAATGTTGTGACGCGGCCGTGCTGAGCAAACGAAGTCAATTAAGAACAAAGAACCAAACTGCTTGGACTGAATGATTACTCCAATAGCAATCACGTAGATTTGCGGAGACAGAATGATAAATATATGGAAGCAAGCAAGCAATCATCTATTAGACAAGTCTCCATGAATAAATCCAAAATGTTTCTATCTGATTATACCAGCATGTTTAGCGAGACAAAATGTAGAGAGAACTCAAGGTGATGCCAGACATTGTCCGCGGAGCATCTCTGCTTTTCCCGTAGCATCTTTGAACCTCTTCCCACACCTGTCCAATGAGTCGCATATCTTGCTCATCGGTTCTGCAAACCCCTGCAAAGCGTTGCACCTGCCGGTCGACGAGACGGAGAATGAGATGGAGAGAAAGAGAGAGCGGCAGGAGCAGAGGGAGTGTGAGAGTGCGAGGAGGAGTGGAGCTGGAGGCGGTGGTGTAGGGAAGCAAAATACAAGTGGCAGAGCGATGGAGACGAGATGAGAATTGCAAAGAGGGAAAAGGAGGAAGGAGAAGTAAGGAGGTGAGAGGAAGATTGAGCGTGACTGCGATTGTGTGTGTGTGGCACCCCTTGAATGGCCCTCGATCTGTCAGGGTCATCACAGTTCGCTTACCTTTCTCTTTCGTGACATGAAGGTCCATCAATCCTGGGGTTTATATCTTTTAGGTCGGTCCCTGCGCAATTTATATGGCGGAAGCGTATCCAACAACTCCCTTCCCTATATTCAGAAAATAGTGCACACCAACTAAACATTTTATGTAAGTTAAAGCCCTACACTTTTATTTATATAACTTGATGGACATCATTTGTTAGTACATCAAAATGCCAAGGTTTTCTATACTTGGCTATATTTCAAAAGATGACCGACATCTCTTTCAACAGTCATATACTTAAAGTCCATCGATCGGTGTCGGCATCCAAAAGTTCCTTCTTTTGTTGTCCTCCTCCTCGCGGCCATATCCAACCACTCAGTCCATCTGCTGGTGGCGGTGGCGGCAGAGGTATCTTGTCTAGTCTGAAATGTTAGTCCCCAAACGGGGTGAGTACAACCACTCAGCAGCAAAAGATTCAACAAGCTATATCGAGCATAACAATCAGCATCTAATTTCATACAAGATAGACAAGGCAGGGAGACAAGGGATAAATGGATATCAATATCATGGAATTCTTCAATACTAAAGCAATTGCAAATTCTATAAGAATCATATGCCACATAATCAGATCACAATCATGAAACCCTTCAATGTGATGACAACATATTCAGACCCCACACATTTATAGTCAAATCATTTATTTTATTTTTCAAAAGGTTTCATCCCTGGAGGACCAATGTTTGCGTCCCTCTGGCATTCGCATCCTTCTAGGCATCGCGAAAGCCTCCGACATTCAGCCATTTAAGGCCACCGGGCATCTGGAGCGAATCACGCCTCTAGGCATCTCGTACCCCACCTGGCATCACAAGGAACCTCGAGGGCCTCCCATGAAAATGGTTACCTTGGCCATCCGGATTTACGTACCGACTAGCATACTACCGGGCATCCCGAAACTCCCGGGGAATAACCTTTGGCATTCAGCCATTTAAGGCCACCGGGCATCCACAAGGCATCGACTCACTCGATCCTTTGGGCATCTCAACTCCCGGGGCATCATTAATCCAAGGGTTCAATGGGTAACAAATCACATTTTAATTTCACAAATGCATCATCATATGTCAAACAAGATATCTCATGAACCCTTTTATCAAACAAATTGCATTTTAATTCACAAATGCATCATCATATGTCAAACAAGATATCTCACAAACTTTTTATCAATCACAATATCCCACCATCAGTATTACTAAGTCACATGGCAATTCGAGAACTATACTTCATATGGGACAATTCTATAGAAATCTCGAAACAGTAACTTAATTTCTACAATTGCGCAGTTTTAGCAAAAATTCCGAATTAATTACTAAACGGGCTCAGAAAATTACGAAATTTTGACACGTTATCGATAAGACCTAGAGGAAAAAATCTCAAGAAGAACACTAAGTCAGATTCCATAGGCACCGAGAGTAAAACTTCGATTTTATTCCTACCCAACATTCTGTAAAATTCCAGATTTCATATTTTTGTAGGAAAATTATTTCGAGGGTCATAATTTGTTCCTTTTCTCTGAATTTTGGATATGTTATTCATGAAGATGTTCTCTAAAACTTTCATCAAGGGTTCGAAATCAAATTGTGGTCAGATAATTACAGAAAATTTAAAATGTCGCCTGAGGTCACACTGATTTTCACAAAAATAGTTCACAAGTTCACAAAACTCCTCCTATACATTACATTTCGACCTCCCGTCAATGCACACAATACACCTTAACACAGCATGATTATCACTAAGATTCCTCATGGTCAGAATCTCAAATTCATTTGGTTTCACTTGCAAGTTCAAAAATCCAGCACTCACACTTCATGAAATTCGAAATCCAGCACATGCACCTCATCCACAACCAGTTTTCTTGATCTAACACCCTCCTACATATCAAAGACTCCACATGCAGCTCAAGTACTCCATTCTCCTCACCTATTTCACTTCTTTTCTAGGCAAAACAGCTTGCAACAACATAGATTGAAGAACAATTGCTCGCCTTAAACTCTCTCACTCGGTAGCTGTCCGAAAATGGAGGTTCAGGGGTTGCGGCTTGGCCAGTCGGCGACGGAAACCGGCGGCGAGGCGGCGGCAGATCGAGCACGGCAGAAGGTGGTCCCTTCTTCCTCTTCGCTGTTCACCCACCTGCTGCTCACTTGCGAATTTCCTCGCTCGATCTCTCTCTCTCGGTTCTGCTCGGTCACTCTCTTTAGCTCACTTAGATTAGCTGCTGGTTTTGCTAAAAACCAGCCAACCAAGAGGGGGATTTTCGGTGGATGCATGCATGGAGGACAGGTGGAAGAAACGTGGCAATTTTCTTTGGCCACTTGGAGACACGAACGAAGCAGCTGGTGAACGTGGCAGGTGGAGGAAACGTGGCTCCTTGCATGCAGATTTCACCCCCTTGCCTTGCCAGCGTAATTTCTTCATGGACTTCTCCTTCGCTGGCAACCAAATGAGGAAGCTACGTGGCTTTTGCTGAGTGCCCTTCGGTCAACAATCCCCTTCCTTAGTTGACCGGTTGCACGATTCTTCATGTGCGGAAATAAAGGGCTGCATAGGTCGAACTTTCTTTTTCTTCTTATTGACTGACTTCGACAGAAAAGAAAAGAACATGGCCGTATGGCCGTGCATGGTAGGTCAATGGACTCGGAGAAATTCTTATGTGAATGTATGGTCGCGCATGTGAAGAAACGTACATGGTCCTTACGCACGGATTAATTCCTCCAAAATTCGACTCTTAACTTCAGCATGGACAAGTGCTGAAAAATAATTACTTACGTGGCTGCACAGGGTCGCAACAATGTACATGGGAGATTTAGTTCGTAGAGTACACAACTAAACGGCCAAATTTAGTATAGGAAATATCTCGTCAGCACATTACTTGGAATAAACCTCGGCCTTGCTAGTAATGGTACATAGAGACGAAGCTATAACTCACTCACGGTCGAACCATTTCTAACCGTGACTCATCGGTCCGATGGTGGTAACAAAACAATGTCCGTACATGATACCGATGATATAGTCCAACGATACCTCCGTCGATCAGTCATGGCCGTCACATATCCGAGGGTTGTCAAAATTTCCGGATGCCACAGTGTGTGCACAACGAAGCAAGAACCTCCTCCGGGTTTTTATCTCTCCCGTTTCACTCTCTATTTTTTTCTTTTGTCTTTTTTTTTTCTTCTTTATTTTCTTCTTTATTTTTTGTTTACTTTTTTTTTTTTTAATTTTGGGTGAGATTTTCGCTTTTATGATTCCGCACATGGCTGGAGCTCCTATCGGGGCTAAACATGAGATTGCGAATTGCGTGACATGACTTGGAAACTGAGATGTGAAATCTTTGGGCCGCTAACGGAAAAGAAGGATAATTAAGGGTCGATGGTCTTTCTAAAGGGGGCGGGCGTAACTAAGATTCTCCCAGGAGGGGCAACGATAATGATAACTCAGGCTAATAATAAAGGGGGGAAACGAAAATAATAACTCAGGCTATGAAATTGTAATGCATAAAAAACTCCTCATGATTCAGACAAAATGCCAGTCTTGTTCGACAAATAGTGTCCCAATGACAGGCCCAGTGGAAGTGGATAGATAGCAAGCATATGCCTTCACGAGCTTCTCTCTTGGCAGAATCTCAAACGTCTGCTGAAATACCTTATCCCGTCCCCCCTCTGCAAGCACTTTTGTCCCCTGAGCAAGTCGAGCCATTGCTGCGTCTGTGATGCTAGGGCTGGTTCTAACTGTTTCACACAAACATAGCACAATTGCAAATTGGTCGAGGTCAGGCATAAATAGAGTTCTTAACATCACAATTCCATCGATTGAAAACCATGAGGAGACAAGAATTAAAGAAATTACGGGCTTTGTCTCTCACAAGTCACAAATAAACTAAAGAACAGACAACAAGCCAAAACCAAGCTTATTCAGCTGCTACAGTGCTTCCTATTACAGGGCAAAGCTAATTTTTCTTCTTTACAAGAAAATGACGAAGAGCCAAGAGGTGATCATTTATCTAGTCCAACGTTCAGTCATGCAAAGAGCCCGATGGGTCTGGATGGCTTTAGAAAATTATGCAAAACAAAATATGTCCTCCACAGAAGTGCCGTGTTACACATTCGGCAATTTGTTGTAAGTAGGAATCGACATAGATTAGCAAAACATTAAGCGCTGAAGATAGCACTGCACATAACAGTTCAATCTCCCCTAGATAAATAATCAAAGGACTCGATCCACTCAACAGCTAATCGGTGGATTGAATACACAGATTATGAAGCATGTATGTTAGTTCCTAGGTGGTGACTGAAATCGAACTGATTCCCAAACGACGTCAATGAAAGACAAGGTGCCAAACTCTTACATTGCAGAAACAGAGAAAAAAAATATATATGCAAGCAAGCAATCAGGTACGTGTCCACGAACAAATCCAAAATGTTCCTAACTGATTATACAGACATATATTGCGAGCAAAAATTGTAGAGACAACTTACGGTGATGCTGCATATTGTCCGCGAGCGTCTCCGCTTTCGCGTAGCGTCTTTGAACCTCTTCCCACACCGGTTCAGTGCGCCGCATATCCTGTCCATCGGACCTGCAAACACCGGCAAAAGCGTTAGCCTCATCGGAACCATTTCTCAAAAGCCTACAATCACCAATCACTAACTCCCAACGCGAAGCATGCACCTCGATAGTACTCACTCCTGCCGGACGGCGCGGGGGCATTCAGCGGAGCGACGTGGACGTACAGGTTCTTGCCGCCGCCGCTGCTCTGGTTGAGGTGGGCGTAGTCGTAGGCTGAGCCGCTTGGGGTGGCGCGCATGTAGCTGGAGTGGAAGCTGGCGGGACCGCCGCAGGCCTCACCGGCAACCCACGTGGCGGCGGTGACGGGTGGCTGTTCGGTGTTCTCGGTGAAGCGGCTGCTGCGGCTGAGGTTGGCGGCAAGGTGGGCTGACTGTGGCGTTGCTGTGGAGACACTCGGTGAAGGAGCTGCTGGCTGGGCGTGAGCTGGGTTGTTGGATGAGGAGAGTGGCAGCAACAAAAGAAAAAGAAGAAGAAGAAGACTAGCATAAGGATGCTGTGGACGGTGATGTAGTAGCTAAGGCTGCACATGACAAAATTTCTGTTTCTTGATTTCTCTATTTCTCTCGTTTCCCGGAACGGGTTTGAAACAGAAATCCGTTTAGTAACGCAATTTGATTTCTCTATTTCTGAAACAAATTTCTATTCCAAAATTGATTTGAAGAGAAATCAAAGCTAGAAATTGTAGCTTCTCTCGTTTCTAAAATAGAAATATAAATTATTTTATTTTCTCTATCCTTCTCTTCACAGACATTGACTCCTCCTTCTCCTCACTTTACCCTTGCTTTTCTTCCTTCTCCTCACTTCAACCAAAAACCCTAGCATCGTTGACTCCGAAGTTGTCCGTCCTCGCCGTCGACTCTGACGCCATCGCCGTCCTCAGACCGTCCAGTTTGCTCTGGTCATCTCGTCGGACCCGCCTCCTCTATCCGCGTCCCCTTTCCGCTCTAGATTCCGCAACTCTAGTCGCTGTCGCCGTCCTCTTGCCAGTCGATCGTTGCTCATCTCGCCGTCTCCATCCTCAAACCGTCCAATTTGCTCCAGTCGTCCCGTCGACCTGCCTCCTCCTTCCGCATCCCCTTTCCGCTCTGGATTCCAAAACTCCAGTCGCTGTCGCCCATCTCTGTCGTTATTCAGTCCACTTGCATCCGCGTTCGTTCGCATTCTTCTTTGGAACTTCCCACCACGATTCCTCACGAAGTTCGATCGATCCTTCCCTTCTCACCTCTCTTATCATGTTTCGGCTTTCGTTTTGTAGATTCGATTTCGATTTCCCTGTTGCTTGTTGAAGACGGTTGGGGGATTTTATGTTCTCGGTGTTTTGTCTTACATTTGTCCCTCTTTCGAAATAGTTGCCGGTGGATTTTGCCTCTTTCTTGGTTGTTCTGTGCTTGTGCTCGGTTCTGTTTCCATGCCGATTGCCTTTTTCTTATAGATTGCGCTCGGTTCTATTTCCATGCCATCTTGTGCTCGATTTTGTTTCCATGCCGATGACCTTTTTCTTATAGCTTGTGCTCGGTTCTGTTTCCATGTCGATGGCCTTTTGCTTAGTTTCCATGCTGCTGCTCATCCATAAATGAGAGAGTGGTGCGGTTTTATGAAAAAATTCAGTATGTTCTTATTTAATCATGGGGGATTAGCCTTTGATTTACTACAACAGGGAAAAGAAACGGCATATTGAAGGTAGATTACTATGGTGACTGGGTACTTTTGTATATTTTTTCGTGGGTCTCGTAGTAGGGAAAAAGGAACCAGCTGAAGAAAGAAAGACGTGGGGAAGAGAGGGGGAAGAAAAAGGAGGAGGAAGGGAAATGGGCGGCTTCGGCAGAGAGGGGAGGGGGAATTGTGCGTGAAAGGAGGGAAAGAAAATGGGAATGGGCAGAAGGGCTGAACGGCGTGAGGTAGAGGGGAGAGAGAGAGAGAAAAGACAGAGGGGGAACCATGAAGTCCATGTATTAACCAATAGCAAGCCTAAGCAAATATCTAATCCATCATTGCATTGCCCACAAAGTCTTCGTGCACAACTTAGTCCATGCTTCCTCCAATCACAATTTACCTCAATTTCCCACAAACAAATCCATTTTGGACAGCCAATCCCCCTTTTTCCTGTAATTCCGAATTTCCTTATTTTTCCATTTTGTCCGAAACCGATTTTTCCGCAAAACTTTGAACTCGACGAAATTTCTCCGAAAGATGAGACGACGTCCTAAAAATGAGTCATGACATGCTCGAACGTTCGAATCTCAAAACCAAATTCAATTTCGTGGTTAAAATCGACCGAACGCGATTTTAGTACAACCTAACCTATCGGGTAGCTTTTATGGATCTTATTGCGTTTGACCCGTGGTCGATAATTTTTTATCCACGTTTGTGCATCTTTGACTTATAGGGATTCTCGATTGTCGTAAAAATCGTAAGGTTTCAATTACGGGTATCGAGTATAAAATCAATAGAAATCCGGGTTAATGCCGTTCGACACGAATTTCGCAATCATGTGGAATCACCCATTTTTCAATTAAGTGTTTCCGTCGAGTCGACTTATATCCAATCTCAACTCGATTATACGGTGTTGTATTGACCATTGCCGATCATTATGGTCAAGCAATCGATTTCCAATCGAATTCTCTAGTTAGCCGCGTTTATATCCCTTAACAACTTCGCCTAATAGATTAGTTACTCGTGAGTAGAGGTGTCAAAATGGGTCATTAACCCATTTATAGACCCATTTAACTATAAATGGGTCTTAAATGGGTTTGCTCTCAGACCCATTTAAGATCTATTTAAAGAGGCTGAGATAAATGATTCTTAAATGGGTCTGTTCTCAGACCCATTTAAGACCCATTTATCAACCCATTAAAAGAATCCATGTACTCTTCCTCTTCGTTTTCTCGCTTAACCTCCATCGGACGACGTACTGCAGGTCGGGACTCGAGAGGCCGAGAGCTCGCTGGCGACTTCTTCTGTCTTTTTCCGAGCATTTTGACTTCTACGTTTCTTTTCCTCCTTCTCCTTCCGCCGTCAGCCACCGCCGTTGCCGCCGTCACCATCGTCTTCGCCGTCCGCGGAAAGCGATTGCGCTTTAATTGGGTGGATTTGCGGATTTGTGGTCTTTTAGATCTCCGTCGCTGTCATCCAGCGCGGTTCGGCCACAAACCTAAATTGTTTTCGTAGCAGCCGGGTAAGTAATCATGTCGCGGGTGCGCCCTTCTCGCTTGTCTCGTTTTTGGGTTCAGCCTCTTCTTTGGTGGCAAGTTGATGGGGGCGTGAGGCTTGCTGGGTTTTTCGATTGGATTGAGTTGCGATGTGGGCGCTCGCGTTCGTGGCGGTTTCGTTTCGTTTTCTCGTCTTGCTCTTGCTCCTGTCGATTTGGTCTCCTCTCGAGTTGCGGTCGGTTGGGATGATGCTTGATATGGTTAGGAACAATGTGGGGGTATTGCTTGAGCTGGTGCGCAGGGTCTTTTCGGTGATTCGGTTTGGTTCCTCTGTTCTTGCCTTCCGGATTGATCTGTTTATGTGGGTCATTCCGTTTTGGGTTGGTGAATTAGGTTATGTATTGGAAAGTTTGTAAATGTTCGACGGTTTTCTGTAATCTTTTGTTTTATAAGCGTAGTAATGTATTATGGACTTCTGAGCACAATTATAGTGAATTGTGCTTGCTTCTATTGATGCTTTCCTGCATTCATGTTACTAATATATATGTCCAGCTTGTTACCTTTTAGACCTGGTTTATGGTTTTACTACTTGATTTTTGGAATCTGTAATTAGCAAAATTTGTGTACATCGAATATGGAAATCTTGAACCTGAACTTGCTTGTCTTTACTAGAGATTGTTGTCATGATGTAAATGATCTACCGGTTATTTCTCTGGCTATTAACCGTCATGTTTTTATATGTTCTAGGACAAGTCATCTACATCAAATTTGAAAACTGAGGCTTTGATCTTTACAAGACTGGTGTTGACTTCACATTCGCCTTCTGTTTTCCATTCTTACATAAATGTATAATTCCTACCTTTGCTGTGTATATAAACTCTTTATGCTACCTGCTTCCTTAAGAGTTGGCTTTATATGAAATCAGGTGCAGGTGGTGGTGTTTACTTTCTCTGTTTTTATTATGATGTTTTAGGCGCTTTCCTCCCCTGTTTTATCTAATGTTAGTGGGAGATATAACAAAGTCACAGCAGAAGCATTACGAGTTTGTGGGGAGCTTGTTCGTGTTGTTCGCCCAAATATTGAGGTGGGGTACACTCATTTTATGATTTAAGATTTCTTAGTTGACATGTCAAGACATAACGAGGATTAAGGAGAATATTCAACTACCGAACGATCCAAGAGACGTAGAGTTACATCCTTAGTTCATGAGGACGAGGAAGATAACTCTACTTGCTCTAAGCGTTCAAGGAAACACGCTTCGATTGTATGGTCTGAATTCGAAATATTCACTGATGGTGATGGCATGAGTAAGGCTAAATGTAAGTGGCGTGAAGTAAATTACATGGCTAGCCATGGGACAAAAAACTTGTTGCGAAAGGTTTTGAAGACTAGAATCGATTAGCATGGGTCATAAATGGGTTGCTTAACATTTTGTTTTTTTTTTTAATTTTGGTCAGTGGATGCTTAGCGATTTAATGGGTTTTAAATAGGTTGGCGGCTAATTTCTTTGGATGTAAAAGAAAAAAAGGAAAAGAAAGAAAAGGGAAAATATTTTTTTTTTGAAAAATTATTGATTGGATTTATGTTGCTTGGAAGTTTTTTAGTAATATAATATTTATAAAAAAAACATAAGAATAAGTTTTCCTAAATTTGGTTAAATATGAAAATATTTTATTAATATGGGTCGGGTCGAGTATGTGTCGGGTTGGGTATGGGTCGAAAAATTTACATTAGTTTAAATGGATCATAAATGGGTTAATGGGTCAATTTGGGTCGACCCATTAATGACCCAACCCAAACCCAACCTAACCCGACCCACCCGTTTGACACCTCTACTTGTGAGTGGCCAACTCAAAGTAAAATGACCATAGGCACATCGACGAAATGCTCATTTCATAAAATCAGGATGGGATTGAAATTTAGGATGTCACATGAAGTGCCTCCGCCGAAAATATTGGATCAGTTTCCCAAGAACCATCACTGTTTGCTGGCACTATCAAGGACAACCTTAAAGTAGGAAATTTGGATGCAGATGACCAACTAATAGAGAATGCAGCGATGATGGATGCACATAATTTCATTTCACAGCTTCCAGATAAGTACTCGACAGAGGTAATATGCAATCTCCTAGCAACAGATTCTGGTGGGGCAAAGGGGCTTCCAGCTGTCAGGAGGACAAAAACAAAGAATTGCTATAGCTAGAGCCATTCTAAAAAATCCTCCAATACTCTGCTCGATGAGGCTACGAGTGCTCTTGATTCGGGATCTGAGAAGCTGGTTCAAGAGGCATTGGAGAAGGCCACGCAGGGAAGAACGGTGATCTTGATTGCGCATAGATTGTCAACCATCGTTAATGCAGATGAAATTGCAGTCGTAGAGAATGGACAGGTTAAGGAGACAGGAACGCACAGCACCCTGTTGGATACCGGCAAATTTTACGACAACTTATTCAACATATAGAACCTCAGTGTTGTTCGTGATGAAAGGTTGGCTGCCTCATAACAATTATTTCCTACCGTTTGTGCGTGAAAATTATTTTGATGAAAAAAGAAACAGGATCTCACTGGCCCATGATGTTGATTGAATGACAAAAATGATATATCTTCGCGAGATTATGAAATTGACCAACCCCATGGCTCACCTAAAAGCAGAGTTGTAGGTGAAAAAGGCGCAGAGATAGAAGAAAGCCTCACAGAAGATCCTGAGCAAGAGGAGCACAAGAAAAGATTAGAAGCAGTCCACTTCTTTAGAATCTGGTTTGGGTTGAGGAGGACGGAACTTGTCAAGATAGCCATCGGCTCCATTGCAGCCGGTTTCTCTGGAATCTCAAAGCCTGTTTTTGGGTTCTTCATCATAACAATAGGTGTGGCATATTACCATAAACATGCAAAGCGGGAAGTTGGATGGTGCTCGATTGCATTCTCCCTAATAGGGTTGCTATAATTAGTCTCTCACATCTTGCAGCATTACTACTTTGGTGTGGTCGGTGAGAAGGCCATGACAAACCTTAGAAAAGCTCTCTTTGCAGGTAGCCGTCACTCCTTTTCCCTAGCAGAGTCCTTAAAGTTTAATGCAGAATCTACTAGCTCCGAATTTGAGATTCTGCCCAAGTTGTGAATCATTTATAGAGTACAATTTGCATTGATTGTTCTAAAATCTTGCAGGTGTTCTGCGCAATGAATTCACTTGGTTTGAGAAACCCGAGAACAGCATTGGGATGGTTACTTCGCGAATCATCAATGATACATCTATGGTGAAAGTGATAATTTCTGATCGCATGTCTGTAATTGTCCGATGCATTGCTTCTATACTGAATGCTACAGTAGTTAGCATGATTGTAAACTGGAGAATGGGTCTAGTGGCTTGGGCTGTGATGCCTTGCCACTTCATTGGTGGGCTCATTCAAGCCAAGTCAGCCAAAGGATTTGCCGGCGACTCTTCTGCAGCACATGGCAAAGTCGTTTCCCTAACTTCTGAGTCGGCGACAACCATAAGAACTGTAGCATCTTTTTGCTATGAAGAGCAAGTCCTGAGGAAAGCGAAGTTAGCGTTGGAAGTCCCAATGAAAGAGAGAAGGAGAACTAGTATCAAGTATGGAACATTGCACATGCAGTTGCCTTGTGGTACACCGCAGTCTTGGTCAATAGAGGCCAAGCCACATTCGAAAATGGCATAAGATCGTACCAGATTTTCTCTCTCACAGTTCTTTCTATTACAGAGCTGTGGACGCTGATCCCCACCGTGATATCGGCCATGAGCATACTCACTCCTGCATTCCAGACCCTCGACCGAAAAACTGAAATCGAACCAGATGTGCTGGAAAATACACATCATGGGAAGATCGAAGGAACTGCTGAGTTCCAGAACATCAAATTCAAGTACCCATCACGACCAGAAGTTACCGTTCTGAAGAACTTCACGTTGAAAATTGAAGCTGGGACGAAGGTAGCTCTTGTCGGGCCAAGTGGTGCCGAAAAGTCCTCTATTCTGGCCCTTCTGCTGAGGTTCTACGATCCGATGGAAGGAAAGGTGCTCATTGATGGGAAGGACAAAAAGGAATACAACCTGAGATGGGTGAGGACGCAAATAGGATTTGTGCAGCAAGACCCCATCCTCATTAGCTCCTCCGTTAGAGAGAATATCTGTTACGGAAACTGCGGTGCTACATTGCCTCATTGGTGCTTTTCATGTAGCATCTTCGAACCTCTTCCCACACCGGTTCAACGCGCCGCATCCATCAGACCTGCAAACACCAGCAAAGCGTTGGCCCCATCAAAAGCATTCTCGAAAGCCTCTAATCACCAATCATTAACTCCTAGCGCGAAGTATATGCCTCGATGGACTCACTCCTGTCGGACGGCGTGGGGGCATTCAGCGAAGCAACGTGGACATAAGGGTTCTTGCTGCCGCCACCGCCGCCACCACCACTTTGGTTGAGGCTGGCATAGCCGGAGGCTGAGCCGCTCAGGGTGGCATGCATGTAGCTGGAGTGGAAGCTCGTGGGGGGGGGCCGTGGGCCTCGCCGGGGACCCAGGTGGCGGCGTGTCGGACACGTGTCAGAGTGTTGGACACGATACGAAGGCTTCCAGAGAGTGTCGATGCTACATAGGAAGCGACCTCCCTCACTAAAGCATAGAAACTTCTGGAAAGAAGTAAGGAGTGACTAGCGAGACGACTTTTTTGCATCCAAGGACGCGACCTTTCTATTATTTTGGATTTGGTCCCTTGGACATTTTGTCATTTTGCCTTGTATCCTGAATTGAGGGACCTCTTATCGGAAAGTGTCGTTCAGATTTTCGAGTGGCCCAAAAACATAAATATTGTATTCCGACCAAGAAAAAAAAGCAGTGAAATTGTAAATGATGCAAACGCATGGTTCGATTCTTTTTTCCTCACTTCTTAATCAGAAAAATGCAAATGAAGCTATATGATTATTGGTCCAGTTAGGGGTGATCGGGTCCAGGGTGGGTAGAGTCTAGACTTGGCCCCTCTACTCAACCCTGTTATAACCGGTTCCCCTTTTTCGAACCTTGTACCTAATCCACTCTGTTTTTCCTGTCCAATTTGAAAGGGCTAGTTCGCACACCTAAAGGGGGGGGGGTGAAGTAGGTGTATATAAAAATTTTCTCTATCTTACAAGACTTAATAAGATAAATTGCCTTCAGAAGATGATAGACTAAGGATGTAAATAGCTCCAGATAATTTTATAAAGCAATAAAACAACGAATAAGATAAGGAGTTTAAGGAAAGAGAATTGGAACACAAGGTTTATAGTAGTTCGGCTTAATCCAAGCCCACGTCCACTCTCTCATGCTAACAGCCTACTGGCTAGATTCCACTATGAATCAAAAGATATTATACAGCTTGTGATCTTCGACTTCCTCAATGGAGAGTCTCACTAGTCTCTTCACAAAGTCTCAATATACGCTTCTCTTTTTGTATACAATTTGAGCTTAATGAATGAAAGAGCAAGGAACTACGAGATTCAGACTTTGAAATTCTTCTTTCATGCACTACCTCGAACAACCGAAGAGTCCGCCTCAAATACTCCTTCATGCCTTCACGACCGTTGGCACTTACTGAGGAATTCTTCCAATCTACTCGTTGGATAGAATTAATTAAAGTGATCTCGAGTCGTTGATTGATTGGTGATGAAAGCCTAACAATCCTGTTTGCCCATACAATCGGGATCTTTGGTTTCCACAAGTAGAACATTCCAAGTTTGCTCGCCTTTCAAACGATCTTCAAATTGGAGTAGAATCCAATAAGAATAATCAATCATGTTGATGCTGTATCTAGCCATAAGGTCTTCCAAAAAACCATACGAATCAAAACCTTGAAGATAATTTGTCATCTGGATAATTCTTCTTTCTTTGTCTGGAAACTGTCAGTGAGGGCAGACTTTGAGTCTTGAGTTTGGCGGTCTTAAGACTTTGACTGTAGAGTCTGGAGCTCTTCAGACTTTAACACTTGGGTCTTAAAGTCTTCAAACTAGACTAATTGAAACATTTTGTCAGCTTCAAAACAATAAATGAGTTTTCTCCAACAATCTCCTCCTTTTTTATGGTGATAAAACTTTCTTGCAGATTTGAAAACTTTTATCTTGCAAAACAACACTTAAGCAAATCATCATATCTTATAAAAGTAAGCTGATTAAGACTTGGATAGTATCGATTCTGCAACCATAGAAAACATATTAGTCCTACAAGACAAGATAACTATCCTTCCATCATCAATATCACGGCCTAAGTTACTACAAGCATTAAAAGATCAAATCAAGTTACTTGGCAGTCAAGTAGTCCAAAGTCAAAAGAGTCCACAACCAAATAAAACACAAAAGTCCAAAAAGATAATCAAAATCAAAAAGTAAATCAAACGAAAAGTACCAAAATCAAATCTGCACGACTGCCCCCCTTTTTGTCAATAGTAAAAAGTGGAAAACGAATAAAAAGAGTTAATATAAAAATAGTGGGATAAGAGTCATGGCTATTTGGGTAGGCGGACAAGCTAGAATTTTCCCATGGAGCTCACGGTCTTCTCAAGCTTTTCAAGAGTCTGCTTTAGTGGCTTCAAATCTTCACCCTTCACATGATCCTGCACTTGAGTTCTAAGGGCTAGTGGCTGGTCTTGCAACGACACTAAAGTAGCTAGGAAAGCTTTCTTGAGATCCTTTATCTCGTACTCCATACCATATTGCTATTTCCTCTAATCCAACAGGATGTCCAGTAGTCTTGAGAAGTCTGTTATTTGATTCGGTGCAGTACTGGGTCCAGCCGATTCTGTTCCAGAAGTTTTGAGAATGGATGAATCTTGAGCAGTTCGTCCACCATGGCTAGGAGTGGATATCTCAATATCTGCTTCTAGATAATGAGAAGCATACACGTCCTCTGGATCTATTACAGATCGACTAACATCATTGGTAAAGATAGGTGAAAAAATATCTCGTTTTCCAGTAACTCCTCCTGTTTGTATGCCTTCAGGTGGAGAAGTGAATTCTTCTTCATGTTCTACTTCAGCTTTAGAGTGATGTTTTTCTTTTTCTCTTGCTCAAGCAATTCCACTCCTTGTCTTCTCAGAGTTGCCTAACAAGGATACAACCAAAGTTGGTTCAAAGAAGTCTTCTTGACCCTTTTCTTCCTCTTCTTCTATTTCTTTTTCTCCTTTTTTCTCTTCTTTCTTCCTCTTCCTCTGTCCTCCTCTGTTCTTCATCTTCCTTCTCTGTCTCTTCTCTTTCTCTTCTCTCTCTTTCCTCTGGCTCTTCTCTTGTCGCTTGAAAGCTAACAAAACTCTTCAAGTTCCTTAAGGTAAATGCTGAAAGAGTCATCTCATCCTCATCTTCTTCATCCTGTAAGATAAGAGTTCTCTTCTTTTTCATTGGAGCATCCATGGGCTCCTTTCCTTTCCTCTTGGCTGCTGCAAGTCTTGCTTCGCCTTGACGGGAGACTTCTCCTTCATGCACTCTAACACCTTGTTAAGCTCTTTCAGACGCATCTTAGTGACCATCTTGAATCGAATCACCATGGGAGCAATGCTTGTCAAACACAAAGGTGTGGGAATGTGAATTTTGAAATGTCTAAAAAGGCATATGATAAAAGTAGAATAAGGGAGTTGTCCCTTGTCTTTCACCACTGTCCTGTACATGTGAAACAGGATGGTGTGAGGCAGAGAGAATTTGTAGACAACGTTGATGACATACATCAACTTTGCTTCAGGATGAGACACGTCAGTCTTGGATGTAGATTTTGGATGGATGCAGTTGATCACGATTTTATGCAGCAAGATGTTGGAGGCATTCATCCTAATGTAGGAAATCTTGCCATCAACATCCTGTCTCGTACCAATTCCAGAGTAGCGTGAGTAACGGACACACTAATTGGTTGGAAACACACTCTTTCCACCCCAATTAAGTCAGCCAAAGTGTCCACATCCACCAAAAACTCCTTATCCCTGACTGTGAAAAAGAACCTATTTGCATCTAAAAATGATAGATTCGAATAGAAGTAGGCTATGAGTTCTGATTGTTGACTCAGAACAAAAACGCTCCAATTGAAGAAGTGCAAACTTCCCTCTCAGATTTACTTGCATAGAATCAAGAAAATCAAAATCAACGCTTTCAGGGTTCATCACCCCTCTCTTTAGCAATTTTGAATAAACTTTCTTGTGGTCCTTAGAGTGGAAAATGCTCGCTCCATCACCACCAACATTAGCAGCCACTCCCATCCTTGGCTGGAAATGTGAGAACATTCTCTCATCGTCATCCTTTCCTTCTGGCTGATTAGCCATACCTATCCTCGGATCACTAGGAAAGTTGGCAAAAGTCCTTTCAGCCAACCCTTTAGGCGCAACGCCTAACTTTTCCATCTCTCGCAGAAATAAAGTTTCATTCTTGAATCCTCTCTCTCTTAGAAACTCATCGATCAAAGAAATTGTAGTACATCCTTGTTTCAACTTAGAATAAAGCGAGAAAGCAACTTGAGGTCTCAGCGTTCTTACAGGTTCAATTTCTTCCACTAATTCTTCTGATTGAGGCGATGGAGGAGAATGACGCTGTTGAGAATGTTGTTGATGCTGACTTGGTTGCTGCTATTGAGGAGAGTCATCTTTCTCGATCAGATCAAAATGAGTACGACCCTCAGGCATGCGCTGTGGTCCCCTACTTGCGATTCTCGAAGACTTTCTTGAAGACATTGTCGATTTAAGGGAGAAATTCTCAAACTTGCTCGAAAAATGTGAAATCTTTTGGATTAAACAAGAGTGAAAGTCAAAGCAAGTGGGAGTTTTGTATTCTAGGGTTTGAGAGTGAAAACGGAGAAGAAGACAAAAGATGGTATATATAGTAGGTAAATCGGGTATACGAACCGTCACAAAAGAAAAAGTAATAACTGCCTTTTTGAAAATGAAAAACTGCTAAAAATTCAAAATTTGAAGAAGATAACTTCCAAAACTTAAATTAGCAAGAGGCGATTTGCAATATCAACATACCAAATCAAAAAAAAAAAAAAAAAAAATCATCCAAGGATAAAATCACATGCATTTTGAAAGAATTAACTTACAGTCGTAACTCTTAGTCATTCTGAGTCTAAACACCTTCAGACTTTACCTCTGAGTCTGAACACTTTCAGACTTTACCTAATAGAAAATATGATGTTCAGTTTGGTGCGAATAGACTCAAATAGGCTTTTCTCCAGTGGCTTTGTAAATATGTCTACCAGCTGATTCTTTGAGTTAATGAACTGAATTATAACTTCTCCATTCTGAACATGATCTCTAATAAAATGATGTTGAATCTCTATATGCTTTGCCCTTGAATGAAGAATTGGATTCTTTGTGAGATTAATGGCGCTGAGATTGTCACATTTGATCTCAGTGCATGATTCTTCAATTCCAAAGTCTCTTAGCTGTTGCCGTATCCATAAGATTTGAGAGCAGCAACTTCCAAGAGCTACATATTCTACTTCAGCTATTGAAAGAGCTACAGTACTCTATTTTCTTGAAAACCATGATACTAGCTTGTTGCCAAGCAATTGACAAGTACTAGAAGTACTCTTTCTGTCCACTTTGCATCCTGCTAAATTTGTGTTTGAATATCCAAGGAGAGTAAAGTCTTCTTCTTTGGGATACCACAGACCTAACTTTGGAGTTGTTGCAACGTATTTGATGATGTGCTTTGCAACAGTTAAGTGAGATTCTTTAGGATTTGACTAGAATCTAGCACAAATACAAACACTAAACAACATGTTAAGTCTAGATGCAGGAAGATAAAGAAGTGAACCAATTATGCTCCTATATAGCTTTTAGTCTACACTCTTCCATTCTTCATATTTATCCAGCTTTGAAGAACTTAACATAGGCATCTCTATCTTTTTACAATTCTCTAATCCAAACTTCTTGATGAGATCCTTTACATACTTTTCTTGGTGAATGAAAATTCCTTCTTTAGATTGTTTAACTTGTAATCTCAGAAAGAAAGTTAACTCACTCATCATGCTCATCTCGAATTCATCCTGCATGCATCTAGAGAATTTCTTGCAAAGATTTTCATTAGGTGAACCAAATATGATATCATCAACATAAATCTGAACATGTAGAAAATCTTTACCTTCTCTTTTGATAAACAATGCTGGAGAACTGACACAAGCAGAGATAACCAAAAGACAATCTCTTGATGCAAAAGCAATTTATTCGTTCTATTGTGCTTTATCTCCTACTGAGTATAATAGAATCTCATCTTGTGAAATGGCCAAAGAAGTCTGGAATAAGCCGAACGTCACTTATGAAGGAATTGATTGAGTTAAAGAAACAAAAATCAATATCTTACACGGACAGTATGAAGCCTTCAAGATGAAGCCAGGAGAATCTATCACTAACATGTTTAGTCGTTTTACAGAAATTGTAAACGGTCTAGCATATCAGGGATAGCCAATCTCAGGACCAATGAAGGTCAATAAATTGTTGAGAGGACTCCAAAAACTGGAACCACGTGAAGACTTCTATAAGAGAAACCTAGAAGATCATGCCTCTTTCCGTAGACGAATTGGTTGGCACGCTTCAATCATATGAAGTAGAGCAAATCAATGAGGAAGTAGATCCCAAAGGTAAGAAGTCAATTTCCTTAAAATCTAACGATAACTCTGATGATACAGACTCTGAGGATGACTTTGATGATGAAGAGCTAGCATTCATGATAAGGAAGTTCAGAAGTTAAACAGAAAGGAAAAAGATTTAACTGAACAAGCAAGGCACTCAAAGATTTTAGAGGAAATCAAATGAAGATAATGAGACCAATAAACATGTGATTTGTTTTGAATATAAGAAAAAGGGACACATCAGACCCAACTGCCATTCGCTGAAGAAAAAGAGAGGTAAAACAGAGAAATTTAAGAAAGCTCTTAAAGCTGAGACATGGAGCGATACAGAATGCGAGGAAAGTGATGAAGAGTATGCCAATATATGTCTGATGGAAAAATCATAATCAAACTCAGATTCTAAGACAGACTTAGATTCAAACTCAAACTCAGACAGTGAAGTCAAGGTTAGTAATTTAAAGATTCCTGTTAAAGTCTCAAAATATATAGATGAACTTTGTCTTAGCCTCAAAACATCTCTTAAAAGGATTTCCGAGCTAAAGAAGGAGAATTCCAAACTGAAGCAACATGAAACTTTTTAGAAAGAAAAGTTTGAAAGTCTAGATAAGAGTTTTGTTGATTTGAAAGAAAATGCAGATTCTCTCTCAAAGGAAAATAACTTTTTGAAAGACGACATTTCAAATATCACAAAAAGGTTTTCAATAGGATCTGAGAAGTTGGAAAAAATGCTTTCAATTCAAATACCTTATTTCAACAAATTTGGTTTGGGAATGATATCAAAAACCATTCCTTTAATCGATTTTCCAAAAGTGAAGGAAATGATCAAACAAGGACCTACAAAAATCTTTTACAAGAACCATTTTCAAAAGGCTTTTGTAAGACCTATTGGTAGAAGTGCTTTTAAATGTTCAAAATGTAACAGCTCAGAACATTTTGAGAAGGAATGTCCCAAAGGTTGGAGACCCGTTAAGAGAGAGTGGGCAAAGACTGTGTTTCGTACTAACTCCCCTGGACCCAAGAAAGTGTGGGTACCAAAGAAAGTTTAAGTTCTTTGTATGATTGCAGGTCACTATCAAGAAAAAGATCAAATGGTATTTGGATAGTGGCTGCTTAAGATATATGATAGGAGATTGAACCTGTTTTATAAAGCTCGTGCAAGTAAAAGGAGGAAAAGTTTCTTTTAGTGGAAACAACAAATGAAGGATTGTTGGATATGGAACTGTGAGAATTGGAAGTCTCACAATTAATAATGTCTCCTTGGTTGAAGGTTTGAATTATAATCTTCTAAGCATTAGTCAACTGTGCGACATTGTATTCAAGATTAACTTCCAAAAAGGCACTTGTTCGGGAACAAGTAAAGATCTTTCACAATCCTTCACTAGATGAAGACATGGGAATATCTATCTTCTGGATATAAAACCCAAAAGTTCTCAGTGTCTAATATCCATTCAAGATGAAACAAATCTTTGGCATAGAAAGCTTGGCCATATCAACATGAAGCAGATTACTAAGATCTCCTCCAAGAAGCTTGTTCGTGGGCTGCCTAATCTGAAATATCAAAAATCTGAATTATGCACACCATGTGTATTGGGAAAACGGGTTAGAAGTTCTTTTAAACCAATAAATCAGGTTTCTACTGATCGTGTTTTGCAGCTTTTGCATATGGATCTCTTTGGACTAACCAAAACTCAAAACATCGGTGGAAAGAGATACTACTTAGTAATCGTGGATAACTGTTCTCGTTTTACATGCGTATACTTTCTGGCAAGTAAGTCTGAAACATTCTCTTACTTTTCAAAATTTGCCAAGAAGGTTCAAAATGAAAAAAAGGCTATACCATATCAAGCATTCGTACAGACCATGGATGTGAGTTTGAAAACCAAGACTTTGCAAAATTCTATGATAACTCTAGTTTTCAACATGTTTTCTTTTCTTCATATACTCCAGAGCAAAATGGGGTTGTGGAAAGAAAGAATAGATCTTTGTAGGACACGGCTATAACACTCTTAATAGAGAGTAATATTTCTTCTTGATTTTGGGCTGAAGCAGTTTCAACAGCTTGTTATATTATTAACAGAGTATTCTTAAAACCCATTCTAGAGAAAACTCCTTATGAGTTATTCAAAGGAAAGAACTCAATTGTTTCTTATTTTCATATGTTTAGTTGTAAGTGTTTTATTTTGAAGAATGCAAATGATCGTACTAGTAAATTTGAAGAAAGATCAGACAAATGAATTTTCTTTGGCTACTCAACCTCAAGCAAAACTTATAGAGTATTCAACAAGAAGACTCAGTTTGTGGAAGAATCCATGAATGTCAAGTTTCAAGATTCAATGCAGAATCAACTAGATCAGACTCAACTTGAAGAATCTGAACCTGCTCTAAATGTTACAAAATCTACTTCCCTCGAAGAGGTTCAGACTCCTGAAGTTCAACAACAAGATAAACAAGAAGATTCAAGTGAAACAGAGGATCAGCAGACTGACAAATCGACCAGCAACTAGAAGCATAAGTCAAGTCATCCCAAGGAACTCATCATTGGCAACATTGATGAAGGAATTCGCACAAGTTCTAAAAGACGTGAAGAGTCTAGTGCTTTAGCTCTTGTTTTTGAGATTGAACCCAAAGCTATAGATGAAGCCTTGGCTGATGAAAGCTGGATTGAAGCTATGCAAGAAGAGCTTAGACAGTTCAGCATCAACGATGTTTGGGAGTTAATTCCTAAACCTAAAAGTAAGTCAATTATCAGAACTAAATGGATTTTCAGGAACAAGGTGGACGAGAAAGGAAAAGTTGTCAGGAACAAAGCAAGACTCGTGGCCAAAGGATATACGCAAGAAGAAGGGATAGACTATGACGAGACCTATGCACCAGTAGTGAGGTTAGAAGCAATTAGATTATTACTTGCTCTTACTTGCTATAAAAATTTCAAGTTATTCCAAATGGACGTGGAAAATGCATTCCTAAATGAATTTATCCAAGAAGAAGTCTATTTGGAACAGCTACTTGGTTTTGAAGATCCAAGAAAGCCGACTCGCCTACGACTTAAAAAGGCCATATATGGATTAAAGCAGGCACCTTAAGCTTGGTATGAAAGGTTAAGTAAATTCCTAACTCAAAATGGTTTTGTTAAAGGAAAAATAGATGCTACCTCTGCAATTTCCTTCCCAGATGTTGATGTAGCTTTAGGAATGATTCCTTTTTCTACCACATCCCATTCCATGGGATCTTTCGATCTTAGGAATGCATTTATCTTGTTTTTCCAAACGTTGTATTCTTTCAACCAAACCTGGAGCCAAAATACTAGTCATAAATCTTTAGCTTAAGAAGTAAAGACACTTCAATACATAAGCACACAAGCTCTGATGCCAATTGAAAGGGCTAGTACACACACTTAAAGGGGGGTGAATAGGTGTATATAAAAATTTTCTCTATCTTACAAGACTTAATAAGATAAATTGCATTTTGAAGATGATAGACTAAGGATGTAAATTGCTCTAGACAATTTTATAAAGCAATAAAACAACGAATAAGATAAGGAGTTTAAGGAAAGAGAATTGGAACACAAGGTTTATAGTAGTTCAGCTTAATCCAAGCCCACGTCCACTCTCTCATGCTAACAGCCTACTGGCTAGATTCCACTATGAATCAAAAGATATTATACAGCTTGTGATCTTCGACTTCCTTAATGGAGAGTCTCAGCTAGTCTCTTCACAAAGTCTCAATATACGCTTCTCTCTTTTGTATACAATTTGAGCTTAATGAATGAAAGAGCAAGGAACTACAGAGATTCAGACTTTGAAATTCTTCTTTCATGCACTACCTCGAACAACTGAAGAGTCCGCCTCAAATACTCCTTCATGCCTTCACGACCGTTGGCACTTACCAGAGGAATTCTTCCAATCTACTCGTTGGACAGAATTAATTAAAGTGATCTCGAGTCGTTGATTGATTGGTGATGAAAGCCTAACAATCCTGTTTGCCCATACAATCAGGATCTTTGGTTTCCACAAGTAGAACATTCCAAGTTTGCTCGCCTTTCAAACGATCTTCAAATTGGAGTAGAATCCAATAAGAATAATCAATCATGTTGATGCTGTATCTAGCCATAAGGTCTTCCAAAAAACCATACGAATCAAAACCTTGAAGATAATCCATCATCTAGATAAGTCTTCTTTCTTCGTCTGGAAACTGTAAGTGAGGGCAGACTTTGAGTCTTGAGTCTAGCGGTCTTAAGACTTTGACGGTAGAGTTTGGAGTTTTTTAGACTTTAACACTTGGGTCTTGAAGTTTTCAGACTAGACTAATGAAAACGTTTTGTCAGCTTCAAAACAATAAATGAGTTTTCTTCAACACAATTCTAGGGTCAACCCTGTTTCCATTGGAACCTGTTTTGTAATTTCCCGATATCCTATACGATTTCGAATTTTATATCAATACACGAGAAAATAACATAATCCTCTCATTTGTATCCAAATATTAAGTACTTATAATAAATAAATACATAAACTTTTTAACTAAATGAAAAATTAAGGATCCATATGACTAATTATAATAAATAAAATTATAAGGCAAAGAATTAGCAACAAACATGAGTATGATATTAGTCTTATTCCCACAAATACTACATGAAGCTACTCATTTATGCAAGCATAAATCCGTTTACAAAAGAGAAATTAGGCGAGCCAATCCATGTTGTACACAAGAATTTAGCGGTGACGAACACTGTCTGTCCGTCGGACGGTGCGAGAGGGAGCTGATGAGGGAGGGAAGCAAGTGAGGAAGAGGAACGACGAAGGAGGTGTCACGCCCCGAACCTTGAGCGTGCAAACATCCCTCGACAGTTGATAGAATTGCGATGTTCCTAGGATGCGTCAACGATCCTTTTCTTTTTATGCACATGCGTAAGTGAATTAAACAAACACCCGAACAACTAACTGGGATAGTCTAAAAACATACCAACGCCTTTTATCCACAAAACACACTTTAAATACATATCAAGTTCGTATACAGAAGGTCTGACTCAAAAAGAGGTCTTAACCGACCTATACCCCGGATCCTTCTGACTCCGGCTCTGGATCCTCCACACTGAGGCCCTGAAAATGGTAACCCACGACGGGGTGAGACGATGTCTTAGTGAGTCCACACCCTAAACCTCGATTAGGATGATAATTCACCTAGAAGCAGCCTAAACACATATCATATAAGACTCACCTCGCCTCAGCACCTCCCTACACATTAGTACATCTCATATAATATATGCATACAGTAAATGCGCTCAATAATTGGACACTTCACTTTCATATATTAATCACTCACAGGGGTCCCGATTATAAGGCCAAATTGTTATGACACGTCCCATTCCGTGCCACATGATTTCGTCCCACAATCCAGCGTGGCTATATCAATCACTCAAGCATGTTCCAATTAGTTACAACCCAACGGCCACGGCCAACTCAACAGTTGGTGGTCATTCGGCATAATTGGGCATCGTCTCGCCCCATCAAGCACAGCAACATCCCGCATAAACATATCAAGACGGCATTCCCTAAGGAGCATCGGTCCAGCCTCTATCGCGATCTAGCATTAGTTGACGAGGGGCATCTGAATTTAATCAAGCATTGTCCCACGTAAACGCATTAAGACGGGTTCACTACCCCGCGTAAACGCATCAGGGTACTTAAATGATCACACACGCATCCAATCTCGGCCAAAGACATCGTGCTTTGCATTCAAATGTCTCAATTTCAAATAATATATTTGGCCTATTTTCTTTATATTAAAAACACCTGGTAAAATAATTGTGCATGGTCACACCGTCAAATCGAATCATAAAATGTGATATACTCTCTTTTTAAAATTTCATGATTTTATATAGTACATAAAACCTTTTTTCTAATTAAATACCAAAAATTCATATTTTTGAAATAATAATTCGAAAACGACAATCAAGCACCCAATTGCACAAATATGCAATCAATTTCACACATAAATTCAACCACGAGAATGAGCGTAAAATTCTGAAAAACGGCTAATTCGTCACAATTTACGCTAATTAAAATTAATTAAATAAATTGTGAGTAATTAGATAAGTTGCAATTAATTAAACTGAACTATTAAGTAACCTAACTATGTAGGCACCTCATCAATCAGGTCAACCTTTTTACCTTCCATCATATAGCCAAAACACCAAAACCCCCTTTTAAAAATAAACTTAGTAACTCTTTTTTTTTTTTCAAACCTTCCGAAATAAATTCGTACAAGGTCCCATATTTGAAATTAACCCACCAAACTTTGCATGCACCTCGTATAAAACCTCATCATTTTATTGAGCACATAAAACTTGGTGTCCAAACCCGAAGCCATATTTCTTTTGTAATTTCTTTTCCAACCACCCTCTTTTGAAAACAAACCTTAGTAACCCCTTTTTTTTTGGTTCCAAACGTTTAGAAATAAATTAATAGGTGCTTACATAACTCAAAATTAATCCGTTAAACTTTGCACGCACCTAATTTAAAATCTCATGGTTTTATTGAGCAAATAAGTTTTGGTGTCTGGAACTTGACACCTCAATTATTTTCTATTTAATAGTCCACAAGGTCATGTTTTGCAATAACAATAACTAACCAACAAAGAGCAATCCACCTCATGATCTCACACATAAGTTCTCAGCATGCCACAAGTCAATCACATCACTAAATACACCTTATTCAGCAAGCACAACATCAAGAACAATTACAAAACCACAACCAGCCCTAATCAGCAGAAACCGGGCCACTCGCGCGCCTCCAAGTTTAATTCTAGAAACATAATTAAACAAGTTCAGAAAATTCTCAAATTTTAATATGTTATAAATGACACTTAAAAGAACACTTTTAATGAAGACACATTGACCCAAATCTTTCAAAATTAAGAGCAGAAAATCGCTCAAACAGTTACAAAAACTATGTCCATGTCCAGAAATTTTGTTCTCTAAAATCAGTTTGGTTCAAGGTCCAAATATTGTCCGTTCAATCTGAAATTTGACTATCTTAAACTATAAGATGTGAAAAAAAAAACTTTTGTGAATGAACTCTTTCAAAAATGGAATCATAAGGGTTGATAAAAATCCTTTGAACACTAAAAGGTCATCAGTCCCAGCACAAACAGAGGTTCCGTTTTGCAAATAACGAAGATGAAATCTCATTCTTTTAAATCCCTAAAATCTTGAGTAAAATATATATCATAGCAGAAAATATCTAAAACATTTTTCAAGAAGGAAGTAACCTCAAAATCATAGCACATTTTTCCCCACAAAAATGGCAAGCGGCTCTTGTCCTGCAAACTGATCCGGGGAAATCCACTAAACCAAGCTAAATCACCCTCATTAGTACTAATCCAACCAACTAGATCAATACTAATCCATCTTAAGACTAATCTAACCAAACTAGATTAACAATAATCCATCTTAAGGCTAATCTTACTTAATACTAATTTAACTAAGCTAATTAGCATTAATTTAACCCCCTAAGCACAATTAACAACCTAATCAAGGATTATGGATTTAAATCACCGGATTAGCGAGGTGACGGGTCCATAGCGACGGCTGCGCGAAGGCAGTGAAGACCTGTAATTACGGCATCACCAACGGGGAACCGACTGGGGCCGAAAATGGTCCAACAAGTCTCAGCCAAAGGCTGAGATTCGGTCTTGAGGTTGCTGGATCAAGGGCTGATCGCGAGGCTGCGGTAGTGGTGGGTGGCTGTTTGATGGAGGCAGCGAGGTGATAGTTGCTTGGTGGGTGGCGGACATGGCAGTTGAACGGCGGAGTGTCGGCATGAGGGGCTGCTAGACTGTCACTGGAGTTAGTGTGGGGATGCTAGTCAGGACGGTGAGGTGGTGAGGCGTAAGGATGGTAGTGGAGGTGTGAGGTGGGTTATTGGTGCAGCAGCCAAGAGAAACAAGTTGGTGGGATGGTGGTGGGTGAGGCGTGAAATGGTAGGTGAAGCAGCAACAAAAGAGTTGCATAAGAGAAGAAGAAAGGAAAGGATGAAGAACGTGAGGAAGAAGAGTGAGCGTGAGAGGAAAAAGAAGGAAAAAGAGGGCTGTTCTACTGGTGGGGCCTGAACGTGTGTGAATGGAGAGGAGTGAAAGGGGAGAGAGAAGGAGAAAGCCATGAAGTAAAGCCAAGCACCAATCAACACCCTTGAGCAAATATCTACCCATCATCATAAGCCTCAAAAGTCTTCTTGCCCCTTAGTCGAGCACTCATCCAATGAGATTTTAGTCTTAATCTCCTCAAAATAAACCAATTTGGGCAACAAAATACCCAATTATCCTTCCATCCGAATTTCCATTTTTCTTTTCTTTTGCTGAAAACCAATTTTTCTGCAACATTTCGGACTCGATGGAATTTTTCCGAAATATGAGACGACGTCTTAAAAATAAATCATGACATGCTCGAACATCCGATTCCCGAAACCGAATTCAATTTTGCGGTTAAAATCGACCGAACGCGATTTTGGTACAATCTAACATACCGGGTAACTTTTAGGGACTTTAATGCATTTGACCCGTGGTCGATAATTTTCGATCCACGTTTGTGCATCTCTGACTTGTAGTCGACTCTCGGTTGTTGTAAAACTCTCAAGGTTTCAATTACGGGCACTGAGTATAAAATCAATAGAAAATCGGGTTAGTGTCGTTTAACGCAAATTTCACAGTCATGCGGAATTACCTGCAATTCAACTACGTCATTCCATCGAATCAACTTATATCCGATCACTAATCGATTATAATGGTGTCATGTTGACCCTTGCCGATTATTACAGTCGAGCGATTGATTTCCGATCGAATTCTCAAGTTTGTCGCATTTATATCTAACGGCTTCACCTAATAGGTTAGTTAACTTGTGAGTGGCCAACTCAGAGAAAAATGACCATATGTGCGTCGACGAAATGCTAATTTCATATATTCGATACGGGGTCGAATTTTAAGATATCATAGGAGGAGTGCCATGCGTGTTTGAGAAAACCAAGAGGAAAAACGTAGTATGATTGCGGGAGTAAGAATAGAAATAAGGAAAAAAAAATAGGATTTTGGACCTATACTTACATGTATTATCCCTCTATCTTTTGAGATATCATATAATGAGAATTTAATTAATCTCATGTATTATTGTTATTCAGGAAGACATCATCTTTTGATATCTTCCGCTATCTCGCACTCCCCCGCCGTTAAATGGATGTTGTTTATTATCCCTCTTCATCCATCATTTTCAACATTATTCGTAGCAACAATTGGTAGGCAATGAGGCAATACATACATAGCGATCACTGAAGTGTCATTAAGCCATGCGTAAAGCAAGTTGTGTGCTAGCTAGACTTTTAAGCAAAGACTTTGAAACCCAAACTTGCTCCTCATAGCACTATGCTGAAAGTAGTCACTAGATTTTCTATTGGATCCAAGAGTCCAAATTATAACCAATGACATCTTTAATATGATAATGCTAAAAGATGAATTGGGCATAGTTAAGATCATAAATATAGTCATAAACATCTATGATATAATGATGGCCCAGAAAGGGGAGCTACACATGAAACATCATCAATACCCCGTTTCAATTCACCACATAGTGACTGGATCAAATGATTTTGATATGTGTCTATGCTTGTGTAATACTAATACTAGTACACTCAAGACGAGAATCTTTGTAAGTTATTGCACTAGTTGATGTAGGGGATATGATATTATTGCCTTCGTCGGTCCAAGTTCCATCATCCTTTCTTGACATTTCTATTGCATAAAAGAGTGGCTTGGGAGATATTTGTAGATCATCTACTTCTCTTTTGAGCATTTCCAAGACTTTCTGCATCGAAGGGCGATCGTTAGGATTCCATTGTATGCACCAAAGAGCAACTATTATCATCTTCTTTGTTATTTTCCTCTCGTCCTCATTGACTTCTACTGGAATTTCCAATTCTTTGCTAAGTTGATCATAAACCCATAAAGGAAAGTAAGTGTGACTCGAACACCCTGTAACCTTGTCCTCATTCTTCCTTCTAGTGGCCATTTCCATCAACAATTTTCCGAAACTATAGACATCGGCTTTGTAAGAGATGCCTCCAAGGTTCTTGAAGACAAGCTCCGGAGCCATGTACCCTAAGGTTCCTATTGCGGTACTTAGAGACACGGTGTTGTAATTTGTGGGATACAATCTTGCGAGCCCAAAGTCAGAAACTTTTGGGGTGAAATCCTTGTCTAGAAGAATGTTATGAGGCTTAATATCAAAGTGTAAAATTTGGATATCGCATCCTCGATGAAGATATTCAATCCCTCTAGCCACTCCGAGAGCAATCTCATACACTTCCTTGCATTCAAGAGAAATCCCTTGTCCTCGTGAGAAAATGTGCTTATCCAAAGATCCATTGTGCATGAAATCGTAGACAAGAGCTTGTTTAGAGCCCTCAAAGCAATAACCAATGAGTCCAACAACATTAACATGATGAATTCTGCCAATGGTAGCTACTTCACTGATGAAGTCCTGCCCATTCGTTTTTCCCTTCTTTAGAATCTTGACAGCCACCTCACGGCCGCTCCGGAGTCTTCCTTTGAACACTGACCCATACCCTCCCTCTCCTAGTTTATCCTTAAGGCCACTCGTGATTTTCCTGATGTCCGAGTAAGAATACCTTATCGGCAAGAAATTGTTCGATTGCAAAAATTCTTCAACATTTTGATCCATTGCTAAGTGTCTTCTCCTCCATTTGCGTATTAGTAACGTCATCACACATGGGGCCCCCAAGATGAATTTCACAACCATGCATTGAAACACTGTATATTTTAACCAATTTGAGGATGTGTTAAATGTTTGCATTTAGAGATTTAAAATCAATTTCACAATGAGAAGACTATAGTAATGTTACCAATGCCGAAGAGCGAGAGCATCGGATGAAAGTAAGGGTCGATCCGTATATAAAATAAATCTGAAGAACATTTAAAGGACACTTATTTAGACCATAATGAAGCAGTGTGTATATCGGTTCAGTCCACTAAGATTTGTGGGCAGAATTTGAACTAAATAGATAAACAATTGAATAACTAATGTATTTATTGTTATATGAATAACCAATTCGTGCGTGTGTTGAATGTTTGTATTTAGGAACACTAACTTGATTTCACAATGAAGATTGTATTGATATTTACGGAAGCTAAGGAGCGAGATACCTTCAATGACATCGGCAATGCCAAGGTAAAAGGCGATATCTGCAAAAGAGATAGAATGTGTTGCGATATCTGCAAAAGAGATAGAATGTGTTTACTTAGATCATAATCAAACAGTGAGTAATTGAGTATATCAAGTTCAATCCACTAAGATTTACCGGCAGAATTCTAATTACTTAAATTAACAAATGAATAAAAATGTGTTCGTTGTCGTACTTATAAAATACCACAACAACATTGAACTAACTACATGATCTTACAGATGACTGAGCTCTATTTCACATTTTGTGAAATTTCACATGTCTTTGACCAAATATTTCCTAATAATATTTTGGGATAAGTACATTAAAAGTGTCATAACTTTCGTACAACATTAACTTAAGTGTCATAACATTTTATTTTATTTTTGGTTCTCTTGAGTACCACAAATTTAAATTTGATCACTTAAGAGTCATCGGTGATTTGCCTTGGCGGAAAATTCGACATAAATGCAGGTCATCCTACGTGACATCACTGTCGTTGATTTGGACAATTAATAAAAATTTCAGAAATAAAAAGAATCCACGTCAAAATGGAAAATTAATAAATAAAAATTACGTAGGATGATTTGCCGAAAACGACATTCAAATGATCAATTTTACTTTAATGTGGCACTTAAGTGAACCAAAAAAAAAAAAAGTTATGGCACTTAGACGACTACCATACAAAAGTTACGGCACCCTTACTATTCTTTATAAGAAATTGAACAAACTCAAAAGTCGTTACCTTTCTTGCCTATGCACTGAATTTGGTGCTTGTCATTGATGTCACACCAGAAATAATCTTTGCAATACTTCTTACAGGCAATTGGATGCCATGAAAGCTCAAACCCATAAACCATTAGATCATGAATTTGCGAATAGGAACGAAGATTGTCTCCATCAGCCCACCCTGGTATCATTGCCATATGCTCTATAGTGCACGCACTTTCCATATTCGAGACATTAGCATCGATCATGGCATATAATCGCCTTCTTGTACTGGAAAATTTTGAAAATTCGACCCCATCAAGGCATGAGGAAGCATCAATGTATAATCGAGAAGCAACGGCCTTCGTGCAGTTCACAATTGAAACTGTCTTGGATAAGTCTCCATCATTGTACGTGTATCCCCCGCATTTATACCGATTTGATTTGTCGTTCAAGAAGCTGCTGCATGACAAAGAGTGGAGAGGAAGAGACGAGCAATTGCCCTTTTGCAGCTCAACATCAACAACCCTAATTGTGCAGTTGGTATAGTCAATGGAATTTACATGGTACTGGCTCGAGTACAAATCAAGAAGAGTGCGGTTATTTACGCAGGCTAGTTCATAATTACGGTCGCCACAGACCTCCGGGTCGTCCTTCAACCGAAACGGGTAGCTTATGTTGGCGATCTCGCCACAAGAGGTGGTGCATCGATTATTTTCAATAGGGATACTAAAAGACTGAGGTAGGAGGAGGAGGAGGAGGAGGAGGAGGAGGAGTTGTTGATCTTTGTGCATGGCTTTTGCGATTGGAGGGAGCACGCATCAACTAAGCAAAATCTGAGTGTTTTCGTGTTGAGCTGTAGAAGAAAGATAAAAATGAGAGGAATGACTTTAGTAGCTCTGTTTCTTTCTTGAAATAATGACAGGTATTTATCAAGAGAGGGGGGAAATTCTCCGACCACAGCTAATTGTGTGGATGTGCGTGATTTGGGGTTTAGCGGCCCACATCAATGGGACGTACGAGAGACGGAAAAGATTGGTAATGGTCGGCTGAAAAGTCAAAAGCCGGTCACCCAAAGTGTAATCGCCCTTGGCCCGGCAAACGTGCAGCGAGGAGCATAGATTACAAAAGACCAGAATTCGAAGCGAGGAAAAAACCGACTCTCGAGCTATCGACATCAGCTTTGAAAGATATGCCCCCAGCCCCCAATTTTCTTTAAGTTTAGAGTCATGTATCCCAAGATTCTTCTCGTAGCAGTTAAAACATACTGTTGTACTCGTTGGAATACAATCTTACGAGCCCAACGTTGGAAACTTTTTGGATGAAACCTCTGTCGAGAAAAATGTTGTGAGACTTAATATCAAAATATAGATTTGCAGGTCACATCCTCAATGAAAATATTCAATCTCTCCGACTACTCCGAGAGCAATATCATGCATTTCATTGCAATCAAGAGAAGTCCCTTGTCCTCATGAGAAAATGTGCTTATCCAAAGACCCATTATGCCTGAAATTGTAGAGAAGAGCTCATTTGAAGACTTCAAAGCAAAAAGCAATGAGTCCAACCACATTAACATGATGAGTTCTTCCTATAGTAATCACTTTGTTGATGAAGTATTGTCCATTCGCTTTCCTCTTCTTCAAAATCTTCATTGCCATCTTACAGCCGCTCTGGAGTCTGCCTTTGAAAACGGAACTGTATCCTCCCAAGCCCAATTTGTCCTTAAGGCTGCTCGTGATTTTTTTATGTCCGAATAAGAGTACCTTATTTGGCAAGAAGTTATTATTAGACTACAAAAATTGTTCAACCTTTTGATCCATTGCTAAGTGTCTTTTCCTCCATTTGCATATTAGAAACGTTATCACCCTTGGGGCTTCCAAGATGAATTTCACAGCCATCAGTTGCACTGTGTTTTGGGGAAAACGCAAGAAAATTATGGGTCTGTTAAATCTTTTGCATTTAGAAACATAAATCAATTCAATATGAGAAGATTTAAGTATTGTTACCGATACCATAGGGCAAGAGTCCTCCAATACCGGTGCCAAATTTGTAGAAGTAGGCGGAAATTCCTGGAAAATGGACTGCATATGTGTCAAGTGAAAGCTGAAGAAATTCAAAAAGACACTTATTTAGACCGTAATCAAGGAATTAGTATATTGGTTCAATTCATTAATATTTGTTGGCAGAATTCGAATTAAATAAATAAACAATGTATTTATTACAATACATATAAAATACCACGAGCATCAACCTAACTACCTGAGCTTACTGGGCATTTTCAAATCACACGGGCTTTGAAAAGATACACAGATGAATGAGCTCGATTTCACGTTTTGAACAAATTTCACGGACTTTGACCAAATATGTCCCCACAATTTTTTTTTTATTTTTTTATTTCAGAAAATTGAACAAAGTTAAAAGGTCTCACCTTTCTTGGGTCCGCACCAAATTTGGTGCTTACCAATACCACTCAAAATGATGTTTGCAATACTTCTTACCCACAATTGGAAGACATGAAAGCTCATATCCAAAAACCATCTATTCATGGATTTGGGCATAGATTTAAAGATTGTTGCCATCAACCCACCTAGGTATCATTGACATAAGCTCTATAGTGCATATAGTTTCCGTATAGAAGACATTTGTATCGATCATGCGTTGGGAGCACGCAATAGAAGTCTGATACCTTCTTTCGAAGATCGTCAAGAGGGAGCCCAAGTTTGAACCCGTCAATATATCCAGTTGGACTCACATTCACTTAAAAGCTTAAGCCTATAGGTCATGATTTAACTAAGATATATTAACTGCTCTACATCATACCAATTTAACAATTTCTCTAACACAACTTACTTACACGTGAGTCATGAGGTCTGTTCTCCCTTTATCCAAGTATCATTATGCATCTTTAACAATTTATCTCAAACCATGACCATGGCTTTGATAAGCACGCAATAGAAGTCCCCCTTAATCCAAGTATTCTTCTGCATCTCTAACAACTTTTCTCAAGCTGTGACCATGGCTCTGATACCAATTGGTGGAAGCACGCAATAGAAGTCAGATACCTTCTTTCAAGGAGATTGCCAAGAGGGAGCCTAAGTTTAAACCTATCAGCATATCTAATTGGATCCACATTCAATCAAAAGTTTAGGCCAATGGCTCATGAGCTAATTAGGATGTATTAATTGCTATACACTACACCAATCCTTTGATGTGAGATTTCTGTAACACAACTACTCACACGAGAGTCCTAACACCATAGTTTATTATTGCCTTCTTGTACTAGAAAAGTAAAAGAAAAATTGACCCCATCAAGGGACGACGAAGCGTCAACGTAAAACTGAGAAGGCACGGTCTTCATGCAATTCACGATCGAAATGGTCTTGCATGACTCTCGATCATAGAACTTGTATTCCTCGCATTCTTATGGATTTGGTTGGAGCTAGAAGTTGCTACATGATAGAGAGTGGAGAGGAAGAGATGAGCAATTGCCCTTTTTCATCCCTACATCGGCAACCCTAATTGTGTAGTTGTCATAGTTGACAACACTGGTTCGAGTACAAATCTAGAACGGTACCGTTATTTATGTAGGTTAGCTCATAGTTAAGGTCGCCGCAAACCTTTGAGTCGCCTCTAAGCTGAAAGGGGTTGCTTATGTTCAGGATCTCACTGCAAGAGTTAGTGTATTGATTATTTTTTGTGGCAATGCTAAAAGACTGACGTAGAAGGAGAAGGAGGAGGAGTCGATCTTTGTGCATTGGTTATGCAATAGGAGAGGACACGAGTCGAGTAGGAAAATCTATTGTTTAGCATGGAGATGTAAGAGAGATGGATGAAGATGAGAGGAATAATTTCAATTGCTCCGTTTCTTGAGATAATGAGGAAGAGAAGGAAAAATCATTGACTACAAACTAATTTGTGTGGAAGTGAGTGATTTGGGGTGTAGCGACCACAAAATGGGACGTGTGAGAGAAGGAAAAATCGTTGACTACAAACTAATTTGTGTGGAAGTGAGTGATTTGGGGTGTAGCGATCACAAAATGGGACGTGTGGGAGAAGGAAAAGGCTGGGATTGGTCGTCTGAAAAGTCAAAAAGCCCGTCGAACGAGCGAGACAAGCACTAGGGGAGACTTCGTACACCGCGACGAATCTAAAGTTGAATCAACATCGGCGTGGGTCGGTGTGGGCCACCCCAACGTAGCCGTGCAACAAGCTCAGAGTGAACCTAGGCCCGGCACGGCCGGTGTCATTGTGGCACCCCTCGACGGCCCCCGATCCGTTAGGGTCACCACTGTTCGCTCACCTTTCACTTTCCCTACTAACATGTCACCACTGATACCATTTCAATCAGAATGGCCCATACAACCCTGGGTTTACATCTTTTAGATTGGTCTCTTGCGCAATTCATGTAACGAAAGCATATCCAACAACTCCCTTCCTTATATTCAGAAAACGATGCACACCAACTAAACATCTTATATAAGTTAAAGCCGAACACTTTTATTTACACAAGGCAGATGGACATCTTTAGTCGATACATCGAAATGCCATGGTTTTCTATATTTAGCTATAATTCAAAAGATGACCGACATCTCCTCCAACAGTCGTATACTTAAAGTCCATCGATCAGTGTCGGCGTCCAAAAGTTCGTTCCTTTGCTATCCTCCTCCTCGCGGTCATATCCAATCACTTGATCCATCTACTAGTGACAGTGGCAGCAGAGGTATCTTATCTAGTCTGAAATGTTATTCCCCAAAAGGGGTGAGTACAACCACTCAGCAGTAAAGATCCACCAAACTATTCAATAAATCAAACAGAACAATCAAGGCATCATACCAAGCACATATCGTCCATGCATTCAAGCATAACTTACCTTACAGCTATGCATATGTCATCATACCATATGTACATACATCCTCATGTACTCATCACCATCATGTCATACATATACCATGCCATAGGTGCACATACAACCATGCACTCATCGTCATCATGTAATACATATCCATGCCATAGGTGCACATACAATCATGCACTCATCGTCATCATGTCATACATATCCATGCCATATGTGCATATACCACCATGCAGTCATGCATATCTCACCATGCCATCGTGCATATATCACCATGATTCGTATCATCCATGCTATCAAGCATGCATCACCATGAGATCCTTTCAAGCCTTCATGATCGCTTTCTCAATGCCAAATAGCATCAATTTATTTTCATAAGCAGATCATGCATCATGCTATATGCATACACCCATGCACGTGATTCATTTTCAATTCTTATCTTTCACAAGGATCTCATTAATTTTTCTTTCCAGGGACCAATGTTTGCATCCCACAATTTATTGCTCGCATCCAACCAGGCATCGCGAGAAACCTTCGGGCATGTATTCAAAATACAACCGGGCATCCGGCCCCCCACATTCCGGGCATCTCGCATCCCAACTAGCATCACGAGGCATCCCCCCGGGCACAAACCTCCGGGGCTTCCGGAATTTCGTACCGACATACCACCAGGATCCCCCCTCCTCTGGAATTACGTAGCGAATACCACCAAGCATCTCGAAACTCCCGAGGACCCTCCGGAATTACGCCACTGGGCCACCGGGCATCCGGCACCCCCACTTTCCGGGCATCCCGACACTCCCGGGGCATCGTCGGCTCACACCTCCGACGGTCTTCTCATCACCACAATGCATATTCCCATACATCTCATTTTCAATTTCACATTTGATGCAACAATGTCAATGATTTGGCGGCAGCCCTTTTTTTAAAAAAAAATCATATAATATGCCTTGGGAAAGGTATCATTTGATGCAATGATTTTGAAAACTTCATTGAATTTATGAAAATCCATCAATCCTTTGATGTCATATGAAATGTATGAATGTCATCATGTCATTGCACGAATAATAATCCAGGACATCATGATTTGCATAATAAATCTGATAAACAGTAAATAAAACAATTTCCAGCTTAAACAGAATGCGTGCTATTCATGAAAAATTCTAGAAAATTAGTAAACGATGGAAATAAATTCTGAAAATTTACCAAAATGTAGATAAGATCTAAGAAAGCATATTTCGTGAAGGACACCACATCAAACAAGGCTTTACAGAATACGTACAGATCCGTATATATCACTGAAAAGGGTTTTTAACATGACCCATGCACAGTTTCGAAAACAACTTCAATTGAACCCTCAAATGGACTCAGAAAATTCTGAAATTTTGACACGTTGTATTTAAGATCTATAGCTACAAGTTTCATGAAGAAGCCAAAGTCAAATTCGTTCCAGATTAAAAGTTAAAACCAGCTTACTTTCCTGTTTTCGGGTTTATCTTTCCAGACTATCATCATTCAAAGAAACTCGATTCTTCGACTTATATATGTTCATTTATTCAAATTTTTCAGTATGTTATTCCTCAAAATATTAAATACAACTTTCATTAACAACATATGATCAAATTTTGACCACATGATGTTATACAAATCACGGAGTCTTACTGGGTCGAAGTAATATTTTCCAGATCTGGTTTTCTCAAAGAAAAACAATTTCACCGACTTATCTTTCTTCTTTTCCTCTGAATTTTTTATATGCTTTACCTCAAGAAGTCTACTACAACTTTCATTAAGAGATCAATGTGATATTTTCAAAATAAAATCACTTTATAGTCCACGAAATCAGTGAAGCTCAGTACAACATTTCCAGATCTAACGTCTTCAAAGGAAAAATCGTTTCGCCAAGCAAAACTTATTCGTTTTATCTCAAATTTAGGTATGTTAATATTCAAGATGTTCTCTACAACTCTCATGAAGAGGTTGAAGTGAGAGTTTAAGTAAAAGGTGACATGCAACACACGAAATCACCAAGAGGTCAACAAAACAGTTTCCAGATCTAACATTTTCGTAGAAAAAGGATTTCACCCCTTAATACTTGTCCATTTTGTCTGAAATTTTAGTATGTTATACTTCAAGATATTCTCTACAATGTTCATGAAGAGGTCGAAGTGAAATTCCAAATAAAAAAGTCGCATGCAACCCCCAAACTCGTGAACAGTCAAGCTGATTTTCCAGAAACAGCATTCAAGACCAACAAACCTCTCCCCAAAGCTCCGAAATTGCACCACTTACCACAACCACGATTTATCATCTTCCACACACACACTTCACAGCAAGCAAAGGGTAGGTTTTAGGACTCTACTTGCCTTAGATTCAAGCACAAAACAGCAGCAAACAGAGGCAAAACGGCAACGAACGGCGGACAAACTCCCTCCTTCTTCCTCGTGCGGCCTCCTCCTTCCTCTCTCTCGGTTTCTCTCACTCTCAATTTCTCTCGGTCTCTCTTCCCTCTCTTACTTCCGAAAATCCCCTCCCCTTTTCTTGCTCTTTGATTAATCAATTAACTCTCTTTTTGCATGAAAGAAAATGATTAAGTGGATGTAGGATGGACAAGTGTCTAATGGCAAGGGACAAGTGTAATTGTGGAGGAAGACAAGTGTCCACCATGCTTCACCTCCTTCATGCATTGGCTACCCCATGGGCTCCATGGGCCGACGGTTTGGGCCTCTTGGCCTGCTTTGGGCCCGAAAATTTTGGGCCAAGTTGTCCCATGTCCAATTTAAATAGCCCATAGAAAAATATAATAAGCCCGTAATTCCTACACCACTTTAGGGCATTTGATTTTGATTTTTTTTTTTATAGAAATCAATTAACATTCCCATAATCAATTAACATTTTCATACGGGGTTCGGTCCAAGAGATAAAATATCGTGGCCGATGATGTAATTGTCCCTACGGCCATTCAAAGACAAATATCGTTTCCCTCAAATATCAATATTTCGGGTTGAAATTTCCCGGATGCCACAGTCATGGTCTGGTCTGGGATGAGGGGTGTAGATTATAAGATCGGAATATGGATTACGAAATGAAAGTCGGAAAGGTCATATCGATTCATTTTTTAACGATTGGAAATTCTATCCGATTGCCATGAGTTCTTTTTTAAGCTCTCATTGTCCGGCAAAAGGGAAAAAAGGCCTAATGCTAGACGCTCAAAGATTATTCATGAAATCTTTAGAATGATGCATAAAATCTACATTTGTATAATCGGGAAGAAAGAGATCAATGGTAGGAAAATATATACAAAACTATATTTGCAAGATGTTTCTTAACTTTTCATAGTTTTTGAATTGCCATTCTCACTTATGAAAAGTCATGTGTAAAATGACTTTTATAATCAAGAAGGGCAATTCAAAAATATGAAGATAGAGAAAAACTTTGCACTTTATAAATGGGAAAAGTACCAAAAAATCCTAAACCTTTTATATTTGTGCCAATTTAAAACTAAACCATTTTTTGGTGCTAATTCAGTCATTTTCGGCTAATTTCGGCCAGATTTTGCTGACTGCACGCCGTCGGTTGACGTGGGCGATCAAATTGACGTGGATAACTTTTAATAATATTTTAATATTTCTTAATATTTTTTTCTTTGTTTCTTCTCCTCTTATTCCTCTAGCCGGTCACCGAACCTCGTCGACCGGTCACCTTGCCGTGTGGCCGCAAGGGGAGCCTCGTGCCGAGCGGCGAGCCTCCCTTGAGGCCGAGGCGGCGAGGGTCGAGCCTCGCCCATGGCTAGCGAGGGCGAGCCCCACTAGCTTGGCGCAAGGAGGCGGCCTCAAGCTGGCCTTGCGCTGAGCTAGCGAGGCTCGCCCGCCAGCCATGGGCGAGACTCGACCCTCGCCGAGTTCGGCAAGGGCGAGCCTCGCCGCCTAGGCCTCGAGGGCAGCCTCATCGCCCAGCGTGAGGCCACCCCCGTGGCCACCGGTGAGGTGGTCGGCAAGGTCGACCTCAACCTTGCCGGCCGTCACCTCTAGCCGATCGTCAAGGTTCGGCGACCAGCTGGAGAAAGAAGAGGAGAAGAAAAATATAAAAAGAAAAAGAAATCTAAAATATTAAAATATTAAAAGTTATTAAAAATTATCCACGTCAGCCAGCCGGCATCCAAATCAGCAAAATCTGGCTAAAATTGGCCAGAAATGATTGAATTGGCACAACGTAAAAAAATGTTTAGGACTTAATTGGCACAAAAGAAGGTTTATGATTAAATTTGCACAAATACAAAAAGTTTAAGACTTTTTGGCACTTTTCCTCTTTATAAATTGTAGTGCATTCTATTGTGTTGTACCTATCATCCCTAACTCTCATCCCACTAATTAACATCATATCACACACTTTATTCAAATAATACATATGTAAAATAATTTTATGCCGTCATCCACAATATCTCTACCTAATGACAGTATTCCGATAGGATTTTGTTAAAAAATGCCCTCAGACACTTGTTAACGCCAAATAACAACATATTGTCAACCCCGCTGAACTGATTTTTTTTTTTGGGCTTTTTGTGATTTGAACATTCCTATTCTCGTCTAGTAATGCTGCTGCACTCAAGCTGTTAATCTCGATAAATTGTTGCAGTAATTGATGAATTTGACATAGCGTCTGATGCCTAGCAGCTGACACTTCCGTTGGACAAAAGGGTGACTGGTTTTTTTTTTTTTTGGTCGAAACAAAAGGGTGACTTGGGCAGCGTTAAGAGGATATAAGTTCCTACAAGGGAAATTGAATACGTAAGTGAAAGCTGAAAAATTTTAAAAGATACCAATTTTCTAGAAAAAAAATTACTAAAAAATGGAATTTTGATTTTTTAATCGACCAAAAAAATTAATTTTAATTTTTATATATATATTTTTAAATTTGAATTTTCAATTATTTTCTATTTTTAAAAATCGAATTTTTTAAATTTTTCTTTCTTTCTTCTTTTTTCCTTTTTCTTTTCCTTCCTCCTCTTTCTTCCTCCACCACTGCGTGCCTTGGCGATGGCCAACCGCTAGCAACCGACCAAGACGCGGATTGATGAGCTCAAGGCCTAGCCGATCCAAGCGAGCCCAAGCTACGTTGAGACCGGTGAGCTCACGTTTCACCAGATCTAGGCGACCTCGAGCTTTGTTGATCTAGGTGACCCCAACCTCTGCCGAGGCTGGTGAGCTCAAGCTGGCTTGTGGCTAGTTGCCGGCCACCACCGAGATTGATGATCGGCTAAGGAAGAAGAAAAAGAAAAGGAAAGAACAAAAATTAAAAACTCGATTTTTAAAAAAAAAAAAGAAAACATATAAAGAAAACCTAAAATAAAAGGAAAATGTGTTTGGTGAAGGAAAGTGAGGTGAAAGTAGTTATGGAAAATGTTTTCTATTTCTGAAAAATGAAAATATTTTCTCCACTTTTGAAAATGTTTTTTTCTAATAGCGGAAAACGTTTTTCTAGACTAGTTCATTTTTCGTGAAATGAACACTGGAAAATCATAAAAACGTTTTCTTGGAAGTTATTGTCCGTGAAACGAGCAGAATAGTCATTAATTTTCCTTACATATTCATAAGTTAATATCTTTTCAAAATAATTCACAGTTGAAATTTTTTTTTCCTTTTGATCCGACAGTCCCGATTATATACAAGATCGATTCCATAAGTTGTCGGACTAGACCATGGAATTCCCCATTAATTAATGAAGTTGGGAAGAGATTAATGGAGAAAATTTAACAAATTTTCACATTTGTAGACACATGCTAAACATTCAGAAAAATTCCGTGAGTTCTCTCCCTTCTCGTTTTTGTTCCCTCTTTGGCTGAAACTAAAAGAGATTTGTGGTAGTTGAGTTAGAGATGAAGGAGAGAGGTCTGGATTCGTTTTCTAGCCTATATATGCTATAAACTGGACTAAACATGAGTTTTTTTTTTTTTTGGGTAAAGGAACTAAACACGAGTTTTCATCACGATCAATTCACAGCTCATATTGTGACATCCCAAATTTCTGATTCTGTTTTCAATTAAATGAAACGGACTTTTCATCGACGCGCTTATAGTTCAATTCTCCGAGCTGATCACTCACGAGATAACTAGTTTATCAGGTGAAGCCATTAAGGAATCTAAATGCAATAGGCTTGAGAATCTGACCATGAACCGATCGCCGACCGTATAAATCTGCAAGGATCATTACGACACCGTCGAAATCGAACAGATCGCACAGGTCGATTCGACCGAGATATGTAATTAGAGTGTGGGTGATTCCACCCGATTTCAATATCCTCGTCGACCGGCACTGAACTGATTATTCTGTCGTTTTGGGTACCCTGTGTCCGTATTTGAAACCTCGAGATTTTCACGACAATCGAGAGTCGCTAATGTGTCGAAGATTATGTCGTGGCTTGAAAATAATCAACCACGGGTCAATTGCACCGAAAATTTCCTAAAAGCTACTCGGTAGATTAGACGCGCTCAAATCGCGCTGATTGAAATTAACCGTGATTTTAGACCCGATTCAGAAATTGAAGGTTCTGGCATGTCACAATTCATTTTAGGAACGTCGACTCATATTCATAAGATTTTTCTACAAACCGAGATTTTGGCGGAAAAGCAAAGTAAGGCCGTTTTTGTTCGGGATTGTCAGAGGGCCGTTTTGAATCGAATCTTCAGGATGCGAGTTGGATCATTTGACGGGGAAATGTCATGAGAAGGCCGAGGACACATGGACCGATTTATTTGAGCTTCAATTGATTGGAATTAAGAGAGAATTGAATGGATTGAATGGGGGAATGTCCAAAATTCGTAGCTCCCATGGCACACCACATTTTGCACCTATTGCCAAGCTTGTAGAGGAAGATTGGAGGAGAGAGAGTGGCGAGGTCATGTGGTGTCATGGTGGGGGCAAAGCCAATGAGAAGATGGCAAGTGTTGAGCTCTAGAGAGCCCAAGGAGACCCCCACTCTTAAGCAGCTTCTTCTCTAAGGCTTTCCCATTGTTGTTGAAGGAGAGAAGCTCAGCAAAACCAGAGGAACCGAGCAGCATCAGCCCTCCACCGTCGCATGCCCATCGGACCCCATTTCCTCCTCTGTTTTCCCCTCGTTCCGGTTTCGCTCCAGCCGACCTTTCGCCAAAGATCCGAGTAAAAAGTTAACTTCCCGGTTGAATCAGCAAACGAGCCACCCATCACCGTGAAGAAGACATCCAGACCGTACCGGAGCAACTCGCCGCTTGCCGGAACGATTCTCCGGTCGTCCCGAAAGCCGGTGAGAATCTGCCGCTCGCCGGACCGCCTGGTTCTGCCCTGCTCCGCCTGTTTCGCGTTTTCTTGCTGTTTCGCCCCTTTCCGACCATTTCTTTGCCCATCCCAACCTCCAGCAAGATCCCCTTGACCCCCGGGAGCTGCTGGTTGCCAATCACCCGCTTGCCGGAGCTCCGATCAGCCCGTTTTCGCCGTTGAAGTTGTTGGTTTCTTCTCTGCAGTTCAGTCCGGATCAAAAGCGTAAGACAGCAAGAAGTTCCAGACTTCGAGGCCCGTTTTCAGTGTCTTCCCGGCCTCCGTTGGTGTCGCCGCTTTGGGGTTTATTGACTGCCTTGGTGTCGTGATCGCCGTGAACTCACCGGCGCGCAAACCGGTGAGTTTATCCTCTAAACCTCGCTTAGCAAGTTAATCATGCTTAAGGGGTGTTTAGATTAGTCTAATTAGGTTTAGGTGGTTATATTAGATTATTTTAATGTAAATTAGCTTAGTTGTATGATTAGTTTAATGGATGTTTAATTAGGGCTAATTTTATGTTTAAATTAGTGTAATCTTGTTTAAGCCCTAATTAATTATTTTAATTAAATAATTATTTCGAATTTTATAAATATTATTTTATTAAATTATATTATTATAATATAATATTTAATTATTTAATTTTCGGAATTAAATTTAATTATTTAATAATTTCGAAAATTTTGCCGGATGGCCTGGCGTTAGAATTTCGCACCGATCGCAAAGGTGCGGTCGGTTTGTGCTAATTATATGTTAAATTGAGAAATTGAGTGGAAATGATGATTATGGTTAATTATTCCTAAGTGAGGAATTGAATAAAATTGGAGAAGTTTTGGTATTTAACTTGAAAATACCCGGTGTTAGCTTCTAGCACCGTGATTGGTTTGTATGGCCAGTTTGAATAGATGGGATTTATTGATTGATTTATTTGAAGTATGGATTAGTTTATTATTGAATTATCAGCTTTTGAGAGCTATTATATCGTTACATACCTTGGCGAGCTATTATAACGATTACACTTTGGTGAGCTATTATATCGCATACAGCTTTGGTGAGCTATCTATCTATACAGCTTGAGCGAGCAACCGTCTATATATTACAGCTTTGGTGAGCTATCTATCTATACAGCTTCAGCGAGCAACCGTCTATATATTACAGCTTTGGAGAGCATTTGTTGTATTAACGACTGGTTTGATAGACGGTATGGAAAGATAGATAATATGATTGATTTGAATCATTGTGAATGATCGGATTTGGTTGAATTATGAAATGTACTGATGTGCAGGAATGGACTGAGGCGAGGTAAGTCCTCAATCCTCTTTGTGTGGCTAGAGCACCTTGGGGCTTATTTTCTTCCTAATCAAGTTTTAGAGGGTAGGACTCGCTGAGACATTGTTTCATCCCGGTTGTGGGATAATATTTCAGGTCCCTAGATGGCGGATCCTCCGGAGCTTTTTGGTAGACCAGTGAGGGTCGCTGAGAGGATTTTTGACTTCGTCGATCTCGACTGAAGAGCTGGCGAATGGACCTTTCTAGCTGATCTTAGGACAGCTTAGTTTTTGAGGACTGATCTTTTATAGATCTTTTGTAAATAGCCTAGTCCTGTAAATGAACTAGTTTGATATGTATAAAAAGTATGTGGATGGTTTTGAAAATGTGATCTTGCTTTTCTATCCCAATTGAGTTTTGTCTGGGGATTATTTATTCGCTTCCACATGTGTAATTAAAAAGAATGGGTCGGCGACGTGTCCTGGGAAGTCGCATTTCTATCGACCGCAGTGGGATGTGCGCGTGCTCGAGGTTCGGGGCGTGACATCCCCGTTTAAGTGGTATTAGAGCGGGTCTGTGATTGGAGTGATAAGGTGCGATGGTTTATGGGATAGTTAGTAGAAATGACTTTGATTTCATGCTGGTGCATGTGATTTCTAGTTGATTGGTAAATTGTTTGGTGGGTCACTCAATTCTAATTCAATGTGAATTGGAAAGCAGGTGTCTGTAGAGAACTTGCGTTATGAGTGATCAGGAGAGGACTCCTAGGAAGAAGACCATGAGTCTAGTCACTCGGGGGAGGACGCCAACAAGGGTCGGTACCCGAGGTGGACGTGGTCGAGCGCAAGCTGAGGCTAGCGCTAGTGGAGTAGCACCACCTCCTGTTGGTGCTGGGGTAGCAGCCCCTGGTGATCCGAGGATCGACGGGATCATGCAGATGCTTGAGGCCATGGGGAATCGGTTGGATCAGCAGGCTCAGAATCAAGCCGCCGCTATTACTGCTGCCGTTGTTGCTGCCACCGCTGCTGCACCTGCTGTTGCACCCGCCGCCGCACTAGTTGCCGCACCTGTTGTTGCACCTGTTGAAGTTCCACCTAGGAACGTGGTCGCCGGGAGACCAATGCATGACTTGGTGGAGCATTTCCTGAAGTTGAAACCACCAAAGTTCACCGGGACAGGAGATCCCGAGGCTGCGACCCGTTGGATTGAAGAACTGGAAAAAGCATTTGAGCTACTGAAGTGCTCTGAAAAAGAGAAGGTTACCCTTGCAGTGTATCAGATGCAGGGGGTTGCAAGTACTTGGTGGAGAGCCACCAGGAGAGAAGTATTCCCAGAAGGCATAGTCCCAGTGTGGAACGCCTTCGTTAGAGCATTCAATGACAAGTACTTCTCCAACTGTGCCAAGCAATTAAAAATGGCGGAATTTCTGCGTCTCCGTCAAGGTCCAATGATTGTGGACCAGTACGAGGCAAAGTTTGCCGAGTACGAGGCAAAGTTTGCCGAGCTTTCACAGTATGCTCCTAGGATGATCCAGGATCCCAAGGAGAAGGCAATGAGGTTTATAGATGGCCTCCGACCAGAACTGAAAGATCCGCTGGTGCCATTGGATATAAAGAACTACAATGAGCTGTATGGACGAGCTCAGCTGATCGAGAAAAATCTGAATGAACGAGCCGCCGCATCTGGATCACGGTTTGGGTCGAATAGAGAAGGTAATCGGTTTGGGAAGAAACCGATGTATGGAGGAAGGTATCATGTTCCGCCCAATAGGAAGGTGGAGTTAGGAAGTCAACGCCAAATCAAAATGGTGCGTGTCGCTTCTGTGGAAGGCGACATGGTACAGCTCCATGCCATCTTGCGATAGGTATTTGCTACGAGTGTGGCCAGCGTGGACACATGGCCAGAGATTGTCCCAGAAAGCAAAGAGGACCGCAGCAGTTACCGCCGCCACCACCGCTTCAGTTGGGTCAGAATAGGGGGTTTGTGCCGCAGATCGCACCACAGGGTGGACCGATTAGACCTCCAGCTCAGGGAAAGACGTATGCCATCACAAGAAGACAGGCGGAGGATGCGCCTAATGTGATTACAGGTACGGTTTCGTTGAACGACCTTGCTGCTTATGCTTTGTTTGACCCTGGCGCCACTCATTCTTTTATAGCTGAACAGTTTGTTACGCTGATAGGATTAAGTCCTAAATTGTTGGAGTCAGTGGTTAGCATATCTACACCGTTAAAGGATAAGGTGTTAGTTGCATTGGGTTGTTCTGGTTGCAAGTTAGTGATTGGTGAGCGAGTGGGGGAAATAGATCTGATAGTCCTAGCCAGGTATGATTTTGATGTGATTATTGGCATGGACTGGCTCACCAAGCAACGAGCTAAAATGGACTGCTATCGTAAATCGATTCAGTTTAACCCGTTAGGGGGTGAGAGTTTCGAGTTTATTGGGAGTCGAGGAGGACCCTCGATTGCTCTGATCTCGTCGTTCGAGGCAACCCGTTTGTTAGACAAGGGTTGTCAAGGTTACTTGGCGACTGTCGTAGATACGACAGTCGAGGAACTGAAGTTAGAAGATATATCAGTGGTTCAAGAATTTCCATATGTGTTTCCTAAAGAGTTGCCAGGTCTACCGCCAGAGAGAGAGATCGAGTTTGTGATTGAACTAGCACCTAGGACAGAGCCAATCTCTAAGGCTCCTTACCGGATGGCGTTGTCTGAATTGAAGGAATTGAAGGTACAGATGCAAGAATTGCTCGATAAGGGATTCATACGCCATAGCGCATCGCCTTGGGGAGCACCAGTTTTGTTTGTGAAGAAGAAAGATGGTTCGTTACGTCTATGCATCGACTACCGTCAACTAAATCAAGTGACGATTAAGAACAAGTATCCACTTCCGAGAATCGATGACTTGTTTGACTAGCTTCAAGGAGCGTCGATATTTTCAAAGATCGACTTGAGGACGGGGTATCATCAGTTGAGGATCAAGAAGGAAGACATACCGAAGTCAGCGTTTCGTACTCGATATGGCCATTATGAATTTACTGTAATGCCGTTTGGTTTGACGAATGCTCCAGCTGCTTTTTATGGATCTGATGAACCGTGTGTTCAAGGAGTATCTGGATCAGTTTGTAATTGTGTTCATCGACGACATCTTGGTGTATTCGAGAAGTCTAGAAGAACACGGAAGACAGTTGAGAATAGTGCTACAGACTCTAAGGAATCACGAGATGTATGCCAAGTTCAGTAAGTGCGAGTTTTGGTTAACTCGTGTGGCGTTTCTAGGTCACGTGATTTCAGGTGAAGGAATATCAGTGGACCCGTCCAAGATTGAAGCAGTGATTAACTGGCCGAGACCGACGATAGTAACAGAGATCAGAAGTTTTCTGGGTTTGGCAGGGTATTACAGAAGGTTTGTGGAAGGGTTTTCAGCGTTAGCGTCACCGTTGACTCGTTTACTGAGGAAAGATGAGAAGTTCGTGTGGACAGACAAGTGCGAGCGTAGTTTTCAAGAGCTTAAGAAGAAGCTGACTACCGCACTTGTGCTGACCATACCGTCTGGTCCTGGAGGTTATGAGATCTACAGTGATGCATCGTTTAGTGGACTGGGTTGTGTGCTGATGCAACATGGTAGGATTGTTGCATACGCATCCCGTTAGTTGAGGCCTAATGAATTGAATTATCTGACGCATGACTTAGAACTTGCAGCTATTATCTTCGCTTTGAAGATTTGGAGACATTATTTGTGCGGAGAAAGATTCCAGGATCTTCACCGACCATCGAATCTCAAGTATTTATTCTCTCGAAAGAGTTGAATATGAGACAGGCGTCGGATGGAACTCCCGAAGGATTATGACCGTGATATTCTCAGTATCACCCCGGAAAAGCAAATAAAGTCGCCGATGCTTTAAGTCGGAAGTCTTCGCTGCTCGATGGTACTCAAGGAATGGAGATTGATCGAGAAAGTTCGAGATTCGGGTTTCAAATTTGAGGTAGGCCACCTTTCAAACCTTATGGCCACCCTCAGAATTGAACCGGAAGTTCAGATAAGAATCAAGACGCTTCAGTGGACAGATCCAGAGATTCAAAAGATTCTGCAAGAGAATACAGAAAAGAAGAATGCCAACTTTCAGATTGCTGAGGATAGAACACTGAGGTTCCAAGGACGATTGTGTGTACCCGACGATGTAGAGCTCAGAGAGGAGATTTTATCAGAGGCTCATCGGAGCGGTTACAGCATTCACCCCGGGCAAGACGAAGATGTATCGAATCTGCGTCAACATTATTGGTGGTCTCGTATGAAGGCGTACATTGTCAAGCATGTCGCCAAATGTCCGACCCGTCGGCAAAAATAAAGGCACAAAGACCGTAAGCCAGGAGGACTTCTGCAACCTCTCGAGATTCCCGAGTGGAAATGGGAACATATCACGATGGACTTCGTGACTGGACTACCGAGGAGTCAGAAAGGAAATGATTCGATTTGGGTAGTGGTCGATAGATTGTCGAAGTCGGCTCACTTCATTGCAGTACGAAAGGACCTTAGTTTGGATAGACACGCAGACCTGTATATGCGTCAGATCGTTCGTCTGCATGGAGTGCCAGTGACGATTACTTCGGACAGAGACCCGAGATTCACGGCCGCTTTTTGGAAAAGCTTGCAAAGTGCTTTAGGTATGAAGTCAGCAATGCACAAGACGGCCTATCATCCACAGACGGATGGCCAGTCTGAGAGGACTATTCAAACCCTCGAAGACATGCTGCGAGCTTGCGTACTGGATTTTAAAGGGAGTTGGGAAGAGCAGCTTCATCTCGTCGACCCGCCTACAACAACAGTTATCGGCGAGTATTCGATGGCACCTTTCGAAGCGTTGTATGGCGAGCATGCGTAACACCCGTGTGTGGGATGAGGTTGGTGAAAGAAAGCTTACAGCCCGAGTTAGTTCAACAATCGGTGGAGGCAAGTTGCGATCGATGACATGCACCGCTTAGAGCCGTCAGAAAAGCTATGCAGATAAGCGTCGAAGATCGTTGGAGTTCCAAGTTGGTGATCACGTTTTTCTAAAGGTGTCGCCAATGAGGGGTACTTCGCGCTTTGGCAAGAAAGGAAAACTGAGTCCGAGGTACGTAGGTCCCTTTGAGATTCTGGAAAGAATCGGGATTTTGGCGTATCGTCTTGCATTACCGCCAAAGTTGGCGCAAGTGCATGACGTCTTTCACGGGTTGATGTTGAGGAAGTATGAGCCTGACCCGACCCACGTACTTAATTTTGAGGAATTGGACGTGGACGACCGTGTGTCGTACGTTGAAAGCCCGATTCAGATCGTGGATCGCAAAGAGCAAGTTCTGCGCACCAAGACCATTCCGTTGGTCAAAGTGGTCTAGCAACACCACGGCACTGAAGGAGCAACCTGGGAAAGTGAAGAGTCGATGAGAGAATTGTACCCCCACCTTTTTATTCAAAGATTGTAATGGTTTAAATTTCGAGGACGAAATTTTTTATAAGAGGGGAAGAGTTGTGACATCCCAAATTTCTGATTTTGTTTTCAATTAAATGAAACGGACTTTTCATCGACGCGCTTATAGTTCAATTCTCCGAGCTGATCACTCACGAGATAACTAGTATATCAGGTGAAACCGTTAAGGAATTTAAATGCAATAGGCTTGAGAATCGACCATGAACCGACCGCCGACCGTATAAATCTGCAAGGATCATTACGACACCGTCGGGAATCGAACAGATCGTAATAGGTCGATTCAACTGAGATATGTAATTAGAGTGTGGGTGATTCCACCTGATTTCAATATCCTCGTCGACCGGCACCGAACCGATTATTCCGTCGTTTTGGGTACCCCGTGTCCGTATTTGAAACCTCGAGATTTTCACGACAATCGAGAGTCGCTAATGTGTCGAAGATTATGTCGTGGCTTGAAAATAATCAACCACGGGTCAATTGCACCGAAAATTTCCTAAAAGCTACCCGGTAGATTAGGACGCGCTCAAATCGCGCCGCATTGAAATTAACCGTGATTTTAAACCCGGATTCAGAAATTGAAGGTTCCGCATGTCACACCATTTTAGGAACGTCGACTCATATTCTTAAGATTTTTCTACAAACCGAGATTTTGGCGGAAAAGCAAAGTAAGGCCGTTTTTGTTCGGGATTGTCGAGGGCCGTTTTGAATCGAATCTTCGGGATGCGAGTTGGATCATTTGGCGGGAAATGTCATGAGAAGGCCGAGGACACATGGACCGATTTATTTGAGCTTCAATTGATTGGAATTAAGAGCGAATTGAATGGATTGAATGGGGGAATGTCCAAAATTCGTAGCTCCCATGGCACACCACATTTTGCACCTATTGCCAAGCTTGTAGAGGAAGATTGGAGGAGAGAGAGTGGCTGAGGTCATGTGGTGTCATGGTGGGGGCAAAGCCAATGAGAAGATGGCAAGTGTTGAGCTCTAGAGAGCCCAAGGAGACCCCCACTCTTAAGCAGCTTCTTCTCTAAGGCTTTCTCCATTGTTGTTGAAGGAGAGAAGCTCAGCAAAAACCAGAGGAACCGAGCAACATCAGCCCTCCACCGTCGCATGCCCATCGGACCCCATTTCCTCCTCTGTTTTCCCCTCGTTCCAGTTTCTGCTCCAGCCGACCTTTCGCCAAAGATCCGAGTAAAAAGTTAACTTCCCGGTTGAATCAGCAAACGAGCCACCCATCACCGTGAAGAAGACATCCAGACCGTACCGGAGCAACTCGCCGCTTGCCGGAACGATTCTCCGGTCGTCCCGAAAGCCGGTGAGAATCTGCCGCCGCCGGACCGCCTGGTTCTGCCCCCGCTCCGCCTCGTTTCGCGTTTTCTTGCTGTTTCGCCCCTTTCCGACCATTTCTTTGCCCATCCCAACCTCCGTAAAGATCCCCTTGACCCCGGGAGCTGCTGGTTGCCAATCACCCGCTGCCGGAGCTCCGATCAGCCCGTTTTCGCCGTTGAAGTTGTTGGTTTCTTCTCTGCAGTTCAGTCCAGATCAAAAGCAGAAGACAGCAAGAAGTTCCAGACTTCGAGGCCCGTTTTCAGTGTCTTCCCGGCCTCCGTTGGTGTCGCCGCTTTGGGGTTTATTGACTGCCTTGGTGTCGTGATCGCCGTGAACTCACCGGCGCGCAAAACCGGTGAGTTTATCCTCTAAACCTCGCTTAGCAAGTTAATCATGCTTAAGGGGTGTTTAGATTAGTCTAATTAGGTTTAGGTGGTTATATTAGATTATTTTAATGTAAATTAGCTTAGTTGTATGATTAGTTTAATGGATGTTTAATTAGGGCTAATTTTATGTTTAAATTAGTGTAATCTTGTTTAAGCCCTAATTAATTATTTTAATTAAATAATTATTTCGAATTTTATAAATATTATTTTATTAAATTATATTATTATAATATAATATTTAATTATTTAATTTTCGGAATTAAATTTAATTATTTAATAATTTCAAAATTTTGCCTGATGGCCTGGTGTTAGAATTTCGCACCGATCGCGCAAAGGCGGTCGGTTTGTGCTAATTATATGTTAAATTGAGAAATTGAGTGGAAATGATGATTATGGTTAATTATTCCTAAGTGAGGAATTGAATAAAATTGGAGAAGTTTTGGTATTTAACTTGAAAATACCTTGTTAGCTTCTAGCACCGTGATTGGTTTGTATGGCCATTTGAATCGATGGGATTTATTGATTGATTTATTTGAAGTATGGATTAGTTTATTATTGAATTATCAGCTTTTGAGAGCTATTATATCGATTCATGACTTTGGCGAGCTATTATACGCTTACGCCTTTGGTGAGCTATTATATCGATTCTGACTTTGGTGAGCTATCTATCTATACAAAGGCTTGACAAGCAACCGTCTATATATTACAGCTTTGGAGAGCATTTGTCGTATTAACGATCGGTTTGATAGACGGTATGGAAAGATAGATAATATGATTGATTTGAATCATTGTGAATGATCGGATTTGGTTGAATTATGAAATGTACTGATGTGCGGGAATGGATCGAGGCGAGGTAAGTCCTCAATCCTCTTTGTGTGGCTAGAGCACCTTGGGGCTTATTTTCTTCCTAATCGAGTTTTAGAGGTAGGACTCGGCCGAGACATTGTTTCATCCTTGTGGGATAATATTTCAGGTCCCTAGATGGCGGATCCTCCGGAGCTTTTGGTAGACCAAAGTGAGGGTCGCTGAGAGGATTTTTGACTTCGTCGATCTCGACTGAAGAGCTGGCGAATGGACATTTCTAGCTGATCTTAGGACAACTTAGTTTTTGAGGACTGATCTTTTATAGATCTTTTGTAAATAGCCTAGTCCTGTAAATGAACTGGTTTGATATGTATAAAAAGTATGTGGTTGGTTTTGAAAATGTGATCTTGCTTTTCTATCCCAATTGAGTTTTGTTTGGGGATTATTTATTCGCTTCCG
>NC_052622.1:5229614-5348073 GCF_016545825.1 Eucalyptus grandis | reverse complement strand
GTTCAATCGACCTTGGCCCGGCCTTCAAGGCAAAGGGAGCAAAAGCAAATCTAGTGGACTTAATGATGCGTGAAGTCTACCTTCTTATAACCTTTTAGCAGATTTTAGCACTTGATATACTCGACTTTTATTTGTAGCCGAAGACTCGCGTGATGCATTTGGCTTGAACATTTGTTTCTTTTATCTTGAAGGTGTTAAAAAAATCTTATTAAAATAATGAATTTTCCCACATCTATTCTTTTTATTACAAACCTCAACTTTTCTCATTTTGAAATTGCATTTTCAAATGTAATTTCATTTATGCCTTTCCGTAAGTAGCAATACAATCTCATGTGCGTTGCGCATGTTAAGATCCCACATTTTTCTTTAAAATGTGCAATAATAAAATGTGATTAAGTCATGATTGGAGGATTCTATATTCAACTTTGATTGTTATTAAAGAAATGATATAAATTAAATTTAGAATAGGATCATGAAAAGAAGGAAGCTAATATTTTCTTATGTTAATCATACATAACAGGACAATATATTACGTGCCAAACTTTCGTGTGATCACTGAAATTTCTCAGCTTGAAATGAGGAATATTCTTAGGGAAACAAATCAACAAACAAACTATGAAGAGAAGATCAATAAAAATCTGAAAAGTGTAAATTTTAGACATGACTTTTCATATGAAAATAATAAATTGAAAATATGAAAAGTGGAGAAACACCTCACACTCTATAATGGTAGTGCATTTTGTTGTGTTTGCATCGATCATTTTAAACTTCCATCCCATTATCTATATTTATTAACATCCTATAACCCACTTTATTCAAATAATACATATACAAGAACTCTTCCATGTTTTCATCCATTGCTAAATGTCTCCTTCTCCATTTGTGCATTAACAATATCCCAAATCTCGGTGCTCCTAAGACGAACTTAATAAAAAAGATGGTGGCCAAAGCTCATCAGACATGAGGTGATATCCCACATGGATAGTACCCACGTAAAAGAATAACAAGAGCAAGGGCTAGTTTTTGTAGCATTGCAATGTTTGTTGCGTGTGCACTTGCAAAGGGTTTCAATTAAGAAGAAATTAAATCAAATGAAATTACAGGAAAGTGGAATTGATCAAGTCACGAATTGAGTCGGATCGGAAAGCTAATATAAACAAATGAGCAAGGTTTTTGAAGACGATGTAGCCTCTTAGTCGCCCCTATTGGGAATCAAAATAATGGGTTGGTCCATCTCACAAGACAGAAGACGACGAAGTGCGGAATTCGTCATCCGATAAGTCAAAGTCGTGGAACGTGTGTAGACGAGCAACAGAGAATTGGAAAAAAAAAAAAAAAAAAAAGATAATGCGCTGCGAACCATCCTGGACAATCTCGTGGAAGAAAATTTGGGGAAGGTGCAAAACAGGTGTCATCGTCATGGACTGTGATGCGCCAAATTTCAAAGATGCTCGAGCAACAAGCTCGTCCATCTTTTCCGGGTCATTCTCAGCACTGATGTTTGTGCTAAATTCATAACTCAAAGTGCACTAGTAAAAATATAGGATGATTACACAAATGGTTGTATACTTTATTTGTTCAATATAATCTTTAAATATTATTCGAATATGCAACGTTGTCCCTAAAATGTTAATTTTTTTAATATAGTCATTAAAGTTTTGATACATATTCAATATAGTCCATGGACTAATTGAAAATGTTAAGTATTGTCCTTAAACTTGAATTAATTGAAGGAAATATGAAATTGTGAATGGCGATGTTGAATGCTTTGAAGTTCGAGTATTGTCACTGTTCCAAATGGCTTCGTTTAACACTTGGGGGCATATGCCGCTTGACCCTCATGAGGAACATTCCTTAATGAAACGATCAATTTTGTTTCAGTTCTGAAGATGAATTAGACCCTGTTGATTATAGTGTGGCCCAAGAAGTGATACTAGTAGCACTGAGGCTTGTTTTGCTAAAGGAATTGGATTTAAATATTCGGTTGAAATCACGGCTTATTGTGGTTTGCAAAGTCATCTTAGTGAAAACCACAAGTAATTAGAGTTTTACGGTCTTTACTTATCGTTGAAGCATTGACGTCAGACAACACTACTTGTATACACCAAGTTCATGGGCTGAAATCTTTCATATATATAAAATGCAAGTAACAGATAAAGCGTAGATGGTTAGCTCCGTTGAAAGATAATTCGAAGTTGCTGCCTTCCGCGGAAAAGTTCGCAGGCGTTTCGTGTTCGAGCAAAGCATTTCCAATGGAAGCCTTTGTCCAATCGACGAAAAGTGCTTCCCTGAAGTCTCCGCTCTTCTGCAACCTCCTCCACCTCGCGATATCCAGACTTCTTCATTGATTTTTTAAAATTTAGAAGAAAGACTATATACATATGTATGGCAGTAAATTACCTAGCAACCTTTAATAAAATTCCACGATCATAAAAAATTATACTCCATCACCAACAAAGTCATGGAATAATCCTGGTCCATCACCTCTTTCTATCACGATTGACTGTGTGAGGAGGGGAAGGTCAACTCGAGCCCCCTACACCCGAGAACCTGAGGCCTCGACTCAAGACCTCGAGGACAGCCCATAACCCCACCACCTGAAATCGAGATCCTAGTGCCTAAGCTTGGTATGCCAAGGACCGACGATGGGACGGAGACCCAAGATTTGAGCACATGATAATCGAGCTGAACTAGGGATTTTAGCTCCCAAGCTAGAGACCTCAAGGATTAGACTCTGGTGCCTAGGCCTTGAATAAAAAACACGAGACCTGGAGGCATGTGATTCTAAATTTAAGTGTTTAAACAGTCAAAACAACTCAAACTGAATACCATTATGAGTCTGATTACAGGGAATGGGATTTTGTTATAGAAGTATTCATTATCACTAAAACCAAATCGGCCTTAACGTTCTGGTGAGGTCCACTTAGCATTAATCAGAAATAAATCATAGTAGGACATTTGAGTGACCCCACAAACACACTACCAAACAGCTATCAACCACATGCATCAGCATAAATAAAGCCTTTCCTACTAACTATCCCATGACTCATCGCACCTTATCACTCCATACACAGACCATGCTCTGATACCACTTAAACGGGGATGTCATGCCCCGAACCTCGAGCGCACCAACATCCCACCATGGTCATTCAAATGCGACGTCCCAGGTTAAGTCGCCGACCCAATCAATTCTTTAGTGCACATGCGGAAGCGTATTATAAAACCCCTGACAATAAATTACGGGATAGAAAAGCGGGAAGCAAAATCACCACATAACGCTTTCACAAATCAACAGAATTACAAACAATGGTCTACGGCCAACAGTCTACAAAAGAGGCTCTAAAAAAAAAATGAACAATCCTCGACCTACAAGTCGAACACGTTCTCCAATCTTACGACTTCACATCGCAACTCCTCAAGGCCAACCAAAGCTATCTGGCCCTCAGTCCACAGGGGACCTGAAATTTTAATCTCACAACCGGGATGAGACGATGTCTCGGCCAAGTTCAACCCCTAAGCCCCTATTAGAAGAAAATACACCCGGGTGGCCTAGCCACGTCACACGAAGACTTACCTCGTCTTAATTCCTTCTGCAGATTAGCACAATTTATATCACACAATCTCAGGTAGTAATAATAATTCAAACAATTGAAAAGCCATCACTTTCATATAAATCATAATCGCACTTAGCACGCATTCCAATTATCATTCACTGCCACACAAGGGCATAGCCTACTCGGAGGTCGGCTATCTACTAACAGTACGGCATTTCTAGAAGAATAAAGGTCCGGTCGGCCTAGCCACTCTGCTGACCAGAGCCACGTCACTCCCTTGACGGCATTTCTAGAAGAACAAAGGTCCGTCGGCCTAGCCACCCTGCGACCCGAGCCACGTCACTCCCTTGACGGCATTTCTAGTAGAATAAGGATCCAGTCGGCCTAGCCACTCTGCGACCCGAGCCACGTCACTCCCTTAACGGCATTTCTAGAAGAACAAAGGTCCGGTCGGCCTAGCCACTCTGCGACCCGAGCCACGTCACTCCCTTGATGGCATTTCTAGAAGAACAAAGGTCCGGTCGGCCTAGCCACTGCGCGACGAGCACGTCACTCCCTTGCGGCATTTCTAGAAGAACAAAAGGTCCGGTCGGCCTAGCCACTATTGCGACCCGAGCCACGTCACTCCCTTGACGGCATTTCTAGTAGAATAAGGATCCAGTCGGCTAGCCCTCACTGCGACCCGAGCCACGTCACTCCCTTGACGGCATTTCTAGAAGAACAAGGTCCAATCGGCCTAGCCACTCACTGCGACCGAGCCACGTCACTCCTTGACGGCATTTCTAGTAGAATAAGGATCCAGTCGGCCTAGCCACTCTTGCGACCCGAGTCTTTCAACTTGGCACACAACAATTAGATAATTAATTGCACCAATCATCACTCAATTTGAATATCTAATCATCAAATTCAAAATCTGAATACGCTGCAGCAATCAGCACAAAATTCTGAGAATTTAGGGTCCCAAAATAATTTTCGGAATTTATTAAATAATTAAATTTATTCCGAAAATTAATATAATAATAATATACATATTTTCACGATCGCTCAATTTATAATATCCAATCATCAATTTCAAAATCCGATTACACAGCAGCGATCGGCACGAAATTCTAAGCAATCGGGGTCAAAAATAATTTTTCCATTTTTTATAAATAATAATATTTTAATAATTTCGGAATATAATATAATATTATAAATTCAGAATTCGAAATCATTAAATAATTCAAAAGTAAAACCCTATTATGTCACATCAAGGCTTTATATTAAAATAAACATACTTAACTTTAAACTAAACACACTTTAACTTAATTAAGCATCTTAATATAATCCTCAACCAAATAAACTAATCTAACCACCTAAACTTACTTAACTTAGACTAAGCACACTTAAGGCATCATTAACCGTCTAATCAAGATTTAGTGAGCTAAACTCACCGGATTAGCGAGCCGAGCGGACCAAAACGACGGGGACGACGCGGGGATCGACTTTCCTCAAAGCGAGCCGAACATCCGGGCTCGGGAAGGCGGCCAAAACGGGCCAAACACCCGCTGCCATACCCATTTTTCCAGATTCTGCTTGGGGCCGAGAGGGAGCAGATCCGGCGCCGGTTTGGGCGGAGGAACGGCGGAGGAGACCGGCGAGGGCTTGGACGGGCTGAAGGGGAGGTCGACGGCGGCGGAGGGAGCTCCGGTGATGGCCTGAGCTACTCGAAGAAGCTGCTGGATCTCGGTTGAAACAGGGGCGACGGCGTGAGGGGGCTGAGACGCGCGGGCAGCACCGCGCGCTAGGGCGGCGCCACGGCGACGGGCGGAGGCGTGCAGCTGCTCCGACGGCGAGCGGGACATGCTGCTTCGGTTTGCTCTGATCTTCGCACAACAAGGGCACCGAACAGCAGAAAGAGGATAGAGGAGAGAAGCGGAGGTGCACGCGAGCTGAGCGACGGCAAGCGGGCGGAGGGGCGGCCGGCGACGAGCGGCCGAGCGGCCGGACGAGCGAAGGGGGAGGCCGGCCGAGCTTCTGGTTCGCACGCCTCTCTCTCTCTCTCTCTCCCTTTCCAAGTTCCAAGACAACTCCTTGATTCAAGGAGGAAGATGATGGTGATGGGTCACCTTTTCTCGGGCAAATCTCCACCGTCCACGTGTCGAGATCTCAACCGCGCCTCCACCACCATGACATCATCCCATGTCATCTTCCACTCACTCAAATCTCGCCAACTTCTCCGATGGTTGCACTTTCATTTTCGCCGGGGTCCAAAATCTTGTACGACCATTCTTGATTTCACTTGATTCTCTTCCAATTGAATCAAATTGAAGTCCATAAAATTAATCCAATGTCACAACACTTCAATTCACATCTTCACTTGTCCATAGAACCAACTTAAGTCCCAAAAGTACCAAAACGGGCCTACTAATTTCTCGAGCCAAATTAGCCATTTTTCGATTTAATTCTTTGAAAAACTCGATTGCATGAAAAATCTTCCAAAAATAAGTCAATGATCCTAAAATGATTTGTGACACACCTGCACTCCATTTGGATTCGATCTCAATTCCACGGTTAATTTCACTTTGGCACGATACTGGCGCGGTCCAACCTACGGGTAGCCTTTAGAGATTTTTATGCATTTGACTGTGGTTGATCATCTCAAGCCACAATGTACATCTTTGAAACATTGGCGACTTTCGGTTGTCGGGGTAATCTCAGGTTTCAAATCGAACACAAGTGTACCCAATCGATAGAAAAGTCGGTCAAAGTATCGATCGACAAGAATTGTGCGATCGGTGGAATCACCCACACTGATCACATGCCTCGTCGAGTCGACCTATTTCCGATCTCTAATCGATTTTAATTGTGCCGTAATGACCCTGCGAGACTAGCTCGGTTGAAATGTCGCTTCTGGTCAAATTCTCGAGTCGATGCATTAGAAACTCTTAACAGCTTTCCCCGATAGACTAGTTTACATGAGTGGCCAACTCGAAAAGAACTATATGCGTGCCAACGAAATGCCCGTATCAATTTATTAAAAATAGAATTGGAAAATCGGGATGTCACATGGTATTATTGCCTTCATCAGTCCAAGTTCCATCATCCCTTCTTGACATTTCTGTTGCATAAAAGAGTGGCTTGGGAGATATTTGTAGATCATCTACTTCTCCTTCGAGCATTTTCAAGACTTTGCGCATCGAAGGGCGATCGTTAGGGTTCCATTGTATGCACCAAAGAACAACTATTATCATCTTCTTTATTATTTTCCTCTCGTCCTCACTAACTTCCACTAGAATTTCCAATTCTTTGCTAAGTTGGTCATAAACCCATAAAGGAAAGTAAGTGTGACTCGAACACCCTGTAACCTTGTCCTCGTTCTTCCTTCTAGTGGCCATTTCCATCAACAATTTTCCAAAACTATAGACATCGGCTTTGTAAGAGATGCCACCAAGGTTCTTGAAGACAAGCTCGGGAGCCATGTATCCTAAGGTTCCTCTCGCGGCAGTCAAAGACACGGTGTTGTAATCCGTGGGATACAATCTTGCGAGCCCAAAGTCGGAAACTTTTGGGGTGAAATCCCTGTCTAGAAGAATGTTATGAGGCTTAATATCAAAGTGTAAAATTTGGATATTGCATCCTCGATGAAGATATTCAATCCCTCTAGCCACTCCGAGAGCAATCTCATACACTTCCTTGCATTCAAGAGAAATCCCTTGTCCTCCTGAGAAAATGTGCTTATCCAGAGATCCATTATGCATGAAATCGTAGACAAGAGCTTGTTTAGAGCCCTCAAAGCAATAACCAATGAGTCCAACAACATTAACATGATGAATTCTACCAATGGTAGCTACTTCACTAATGAAGTCCTGCCCATTCGTTTTTCCTTCTTTAGAATCTTGACCGCCACCTCACAGCCCGCTCCGGAGTCTTCCTTTGAACACAGACCCGTACCCTCCCTCACCTAGTTTATCCTTAAGGCCACTCGTGATTTTCTTGATGTCCGAATAAGAATACCTTATCGGCAAGAAGTTATTGTTAGATTGCAAAAATTCTTCAACATTTTGATCCATTGCTAAGTGTCTTATCTTCCATTTGCGTATTAGTAATGTCATCACGCATGGGGCCCCAAAGATGAATTTCACAACCATGCACTGAAGCACTGTATTTTTTATAGCCAATTTGTGAATGTGTTAAATGTTTGCATTTAGAAATTCAAAGTCAATTTCACAATGAGATTAATATAGTAATGTTACCGATGTCCAAGAGAAAGCGCACCACCACATCAAGGTAGTGGTTCCCTGTTTCCGAATAGAGATTGAGTTTGTAACGAACGAAACCTGAAGAACATTTAAAAGACACTTATTTAGACCATAATCAAGCAATGTATATCAGTTCAATCCACTAAGATTTGTGGGCAGAATTTGGACTAAATAGATAAACAATTGAATAGATAATATATTTATTGTTATATGAATAACCAATTTGTGCGTGTGTTGAATGTTTGTATTTAGGAACACTAACTTTATTTCACAAATGAAGATTGTATTGATGTTTACCGATGGGAAGGAACGAGATATGTTCAATACGCCAGAGAGTATGAGCGAGGCCATAGGCGATATCTGCAAAAGAGATAGAATATGTAACAAATGAAATCTGAAGAAAATAAAAGACACTTATTTAGATCATAGGCAAAAAATGATAATTGAGTATATCAAGTTCAATCCACTAAGATTTACTGGCGGAATTCTAATTATTTAAATTAACAAATGAATGAAAATGTATTCGTTGTTGTACTTATAAAATACCACAACAACATTGAACTAGCTACAAGATCTTAGCTCCATTTCACGTTTAGTGGAATTTCACATGTCTTTGACCAAATATATCCTAACAATATTTTGGGATAAGTATATTAAAAAAGTACCATAACTTTTGTACGACGCTCACTTGAGTGTCATAACATTTTTTTTTTTTTTTTTTGTTCACTTGAGTGCCACAAATTTGAATTCAATCACTTAAGAGTCATCAATGATTTGTCTTATCGGAAAATCCGACATGAATACTGGTCGTCCTATGTAACATTGCCATTGTTGATTTGAACAATTAATTAAAAAAATTAAAAATAAAAAGAATTCATGTCAAAATGAAAAATTAATAAAAAAAAATTAGTATGACGATTTGCCAAAAACAACATTTAAATGATCGATTTTATTTCAATGTGGCACTTAAATAATAATAAAAAAAATGATAACACTTAAATGAGAATCGTATTAAAGTTATGACACCCCTGCTATTCTTTATAAGAAATTGAACAAACTCAAAAGTGCTTACCTATCTTGGTGTGCGAAGGATTCCACCATGAAAGCTCGAATCCATAAACCATATGTTCGTGAATTTGCGCATAGGAATGAAGATCATTTTCATCAACCCACTCTGACAGCGTTACCATAAACTCTATAGTGCATGCAGTTTCCATAGATGAGGCATTTGCATTGACCAAGGCATACACTCGCCTTCTCGCACCAGAGAAATTAAGTGATGGAAGCCCACCAAGGCATGACGAAGCATCAATGTAAAATGGAAAATCCACGGCCTTCACACAACTCACGATCGAAACAGCCTTCGAAAAACCTTGATAAGCATCCATGGGCCATTCATAAGGGCCCCCTAAAGATTGGTGAGGAAGGGATGAGCAATTGCCCTTTTGCAGCTTGACATCAGCGACCCTAATATTTTGGATGGTGTAGTCGATGTTGTGTACAAAGTACTTGCCCGAGTTAAAATCCAAAATGGTGCGGTTATCCTTGCAGGCTAGCTCATAATTACTGTGGCCGCAAAATTTCGGGTCTCCCATCAACCGAAATGGGTAACTTATGTTTGCGACCTCACCGCAAGAGGTTGTGCAGTGATTATTTTTTATGGCAATGCTAAAAGACCGATGTAGAAGGAAGAGGAGGAGGAGAAGAAGGGGTTGATTTTGGTGCATAGCTTATGCAGTAGCGGAGAGCACGAATTGATTAAGCAAATCTAGTGTTTAGTGTCGATACGCAAAGGAGAGATAGACAAAGATGAGAGGAATACCATGGGTTGCTCCCTCCTTAAAACGATGAAGAGAGCAGGAAATATCTCCGACGACTCCTCTTTGAGTGTGGAGGAAGCAAGTGACTCGCACGGTGTGGCGACCGACAAATGGATGCATCAGACACAGAAAGTAGTGGGAATGGTCGCCGGAAAAAAAAAGTTCAATGACGTGTGAAGTCTGTTTTCTTGAAGATGTGCAAAAATTAAATGTGATTGATTGATGATTGAAGGATTTTTTATTTAACTGTGAGTGTCACTAAAGAAATTATATATATTTAATTTAGAAGAGGATGATGAAAAAGAAGGAAACTAATATTTTATGTTAATCATGCATAACACAACAATCAATTATGGGCCATGTCTTTCTCGTGATCATTTGAAATTTCTCAACATGAAATAAGGAATACTCCTAGGGAAACACATAATAATAATAATAATAATAATAATAATAATAATAATAATAATAATAATAATAATAATAATAATAATAATAATAATAATAATAATAATAATAATAATAATAATAATAATAATAATAATAATAATAATAATAATAATAATAATAATAATAATAATAATAATAATAATAATAATAATAATAATAATAATAATAATCATAATAATCATAATAATCATAATAATAATAATCATAATAATCATAATAATCATAATAATAATAATAATAATAATAATAATAATAATAATAATAATAATAATAATAATAATAATAATAATAATAATAATAATAATAATAATAATAATAATAATAATAATAATAATAATAATAATAATAATAATAATAATAATAATAATAATAATAATAATAATAATAATAATAATAATAATAATAATAATAATAATAATAATAATAATAATAATAATAATAATAATAATAATAATAATAATAATAATAATAATAATAATAATAATAATAATAATAATAATAATAATAATAATAATAATAATAATAATAATAATAATAATAATAATAATAATAATAATAATAATAATAATAATAATAATAATAATAATAATAATAATAATAATAATAATAATAATAATAATAATAATAATAATAATAATAATAATAATAATAATAATAAGAACAACAACAACAACAACAACAAAGAAAAGATCACTAAAAATTTGAGAAGTTTGAATTTTAGACATGACTTCTCATGATTGAAAGGATAAATTGGAAATATGAAAAGATGAGAAACACCTTACACTTCCTAATAGTAGTGCATTTTGTTGTGTTTGCATCGATTTTTCTAAACTCCAATCTCATTATATATTTTATAACCCACTTTATTCAAATAACAAATATGCAAAAACTATTTCGTGTTTTCACCCATTGCTAAATGTCTCCGTCTCCATTACTTCAAAAACTATTCTTGAAGTAATAACGAGAGAAGGAAAGATCTCCGACTACAGACTCAATTGTGTGGAGGCGAGCGATGGTGGCCTAGCGACCACAAAAAATGGGACGTACTAGGAAAGCAAAAGTGTGGGAATGGTCGGCTGAAAAGTCAAAAGCCGGTCAATGCACGGCACAAGCACAAGGGGCCAATTAATGCATCGCGACGAATCTAAACTGCAATCGACGTCGAACCGGCCCGGCCCAATCCAACGCGGCCAGCTCAGAGTGAACCCAACCCTGTGGTTAGGGGTTGGTTGGGAAGAAAACAAGCAAAATGCCAAATGCATGAAGAATATTTATTGAATCTTGTGTACTGAATGATGCATACAATCGACATTTGGATAATCTTTTGTAGATTTTAGCACACCATCTACTTGACTTTTACTTCTGGCCGGAGACTCGCGCGATGCATTTGGCTTGAAAATAAAAATTTTCTTTTCATCTTGAAGATGTTAAAAGAAAATTTTAGTAGAATAGTAAATTTTCCCATGATTAATGCTTTTTAATTATGAATCCCGACTTTTCTAATTTTGAAATCTTTTTAAATGTAACATGATATATGCAGTTCCATTTGTCCTGGTACATTTTAGGCACATTGCCCATGTAAAGATTTCATATCGTCTTGAAAATGTAACAAATCAAATGCCATGCCACCCTCATCTTGCAATTTAGTTGCTAGTGAGTTTATTGGTGGTGGAGAGTTCTCCAACTCCTAGAAGGTCAAAGTCAAAGTCTTCTTGAAGCGACAGGTCTTGTGGGGTTAATGGGGCGTGGGAAATTCCTAGTGCCATAGAATTTCCGCAGAAAAGCCTTCATGAAACTTCCTTCTGCGCACAATGTCTTCTCCTTGGACAACACCCGCATGTCACGGCACTAACAACTCTACTTGACTACTGACGAAGTTGACTTTAGAAAATAAGAAGATGACAACAACGTTACTCCTTTAAATGAGAGTAACGGTGGGGCCTTCATGATAGCTTTCACCCTTTAATTTTGAATAAATATATATATATATAAATCAAATGAAAAAAAAAGAAATAGAAAATTAAAATACCAAGTTATAAGGTTTTAGGATTAAATTTGCATTAGTTTAAAATGTTTGAATTAAATTAACATAAATATAATAGGTTTATAACTATTTCGACACTTTTTCCTCAGTAATCCTAATCGTGAAGATGGTGTAGTCGATGCACCGTACAAAGTATTTGCTCAAGTACAAATCCAAAATGGTGTGGTTATTTATGCAGGCGAACTCATAATTATAGTCATTGCAACCTTTCGAGTTGCCTTTCAATTGAAACAGGCAGCATATGTTGACTTCGCTACAAGAGGTGGTGCACTAATTATTCTCGATGACGAAGCTAAAAGATCAATGAAGAAGAAGAAGAACAAGGAGTTGATCTTTATGCATTGGCTATGCAATCTCAGGAAGAATCAATCGAGCAAGTCTTGAGTGTTGAGTGTTGAGATGTAGAAGAAGAAAGATGAGAGGAATAATTTTAGTTGCTCTATCTCTCAAAATAATAATGGGAAAAGGAAAAATCTCCAACGACAGACTAATTGTGTGGAAGTGAATGATTTGGGGTGTTGCGACCACAAAATGAGACGTATTTGACGAGCAAAAGTTTGGGAATGGTCGGCTGAAAAGTCAAGCCGGTCGACGTACCGGACGGGCACCCAAGGGAGACTCCATACGCAGCACGAATTTGAAGTTCAATCGACTTTGCCCTAGCCCGGGCCACCCAGCACAGCTGCGCAGCGAGCGCAGACCAAAACTTGGCGCGGCTCGGCTTAATGGCTAAGGATTGGGGTGAGGGGTGTAGACTGGAAGATCGACTCTTAAGACAAGATCGAAAAGTTCATGTGAGTTCATTTTCTAATTATTAGAAATTTGCTCAGATTGGTTTGAAAATATTTTACTTTTCATCATGTAGATGTTAAAAAATCTTAGTAAAATAATAATTTTCCCATGTTTATTCTATCTACAACAAAACCTCAACTTTTCAAATTTTAAAATTGTATTTTGGATGTGACATGATGTATCCCTGCTCTCATGTACTAGTATAATGTCATGTACGTTGCACACTTGGAGGTCAAACCTCTTCTTGAAGACATGCATAAATCAAATGAGATATAAGTATGAGTTAAGGATTCTTCGTTCATCTTTAGTGTTATTAAATAAATGATATATATATTGATAAATCTTTTTTTTTCCTATTGTTAGTGGCATAACTCCACAACTGTAACGTTTTTTTCATAGCTTATTAACTTAACGGTCTTATCAATAAGTAATTATGCTCCTATGTCGTAATTTTCCTTAACCAACGATAAAATAAACAATGGAGAAAAATAAAGTTGGCAATCTTATAGTCATTACTTTTCCTTAAATATTTGTAATTTAATATCTTTTCAAAATAATCCACGGTTGATTTTTTTTTTTCCCCTTTTGATCCGACAGTCCCGATTACATACAAGATTGATTCCCTAAGTTGTTGGACTACACCATAGAATTTCCCATTAATTATTGAACCAATTTAATTCTAATAAAATTCAAGATTTCTCCTGGGAATAAAATGAAACAAAATTTAACAATAGAGCTGGGAAAAGATTAATGGAGAAAATTGAACAAAATTTAACTTTTGTCGGTACATGCTAACGGCCGTCGGTGGATCTTCTTGATGGCTAAACAGTTGTTAGATTGCAAAAACTCTTGAATGTATTCGTCCATCGCTAATTGTCTCCTTCTCCATTTGCGTCTTAATAGTATCACCTCACATGGGGCTCCTCAGACGAATTTAATTAAGCTTGTTGCACCTGTACTCTTTGGTAAACATACGAAATGATAAGGCTGAATGTTATCATTTAGCGAAATTGATTTATTTCATAATGAGAAGATTGACGTATGCCAGCGATGGCAATTTCAAGTGACAAGCTGCGAGATGGAACACGATCCAAAATAACTAACTAATCTGAAAAGAGGAACTTCCATCATTCTCAGGTGCACATTTACCACTAAATAACCTTAGCAACCTCGTAAAAAGAAATAAGAATTTTATTGATCTCTTCTATTAAGGGAAAGGTAGTCTTTTGATGTCACTTAGTATTCCGTACTTTGATTTTTAACTAATTCTCGGTAAAATAAAAAGTCGATAAAATCTCCACTATCTGTGCAAAGACTTCGAAACCCAAACTCGCACCCGATATATCACGCTAAAAATTGTCCCTAGCTTTTGAAATGGAGAAAGTCAAATTATAATTAATAAAAACGTTAATATGAAAATACCAAAAACAACACTGTCGTAATTGAGATTTATAAGCATATTCATAAACATATACAATTTGATGATGGCCATGAAGGGAGATGCACATAGGAACATCGTTAATGTGATTAGCTTCTATCTATCACGTGTGTCACTGGATCGATTGGTTTGGACACGTCTCTGTACTTGTGGAACACTACTACTAGTATACTCAAGAGTATTATTGCCTTGGTTAGTGTTGACGCCTTAATTTTATTTAGGCTTATTAATTAAGTTTTTATTTTATTTTATTTTTTCGGATAAATAAGATAATAAAAGAAAACAAACAAAAACAAAACAAAAAAGAAAACAGAAAGCAGCCAAGGCCCAGCCCCCTTCCCTTTCGCACAGCCCTTGGGCCCCTCTCCTCTTCTTCACCCCTCGGCCCGGCCCCTTTCTCTCTTCTTCTTCTTCATTCCCTCTCCTTCGCCTCTGCAACTCACGCGTGCGAGGGAAGCCGACGCGTGAAGGACGGCCTACGGCCGAGGAAGAGTAGGCCGGCGTCGGCCGGAGGATAAGACCTCGGCGCCATTAATGCTGAGCGAGCCCATTTGGAAAGCTCGATGGGACACCGGTTCAGCCAAGCGGAACCGGTGGGCAAGCCGGAGGGCCGGCAACCGAGCCCCTCCGTCACCGGTTCCTTCACCTATAAATAGGTGGCCGCAAGCATCGTCGGAGGGGTGGCGAGCTCGGAGATCTTTCGAGAGACATCGGGAAGATCGAAGGGCGGCGCGAGAGAGAACTCGAGTTGCGAGCTCGGCCTGCCCTCCACCGGAGACTTCGGGGGAAGGCCGGCGAGCAACTTTGAGAAGGTCGGATTCGGCGGTGGAGGCTCGGATCGGCTTGAGTGAAAGAGAATCGAGGCCGAGGAAGGTCCGGCCGAGATCTGCGCCTCGAATCTGAAGTTTTTTGCTGCTGTTGTTGTTGCCGCCGGACTTTGTGCCACCGCCGTTCGTCCCGACCAAGTCCCAACGCCATTGCCTCGAAGGCTTGTTGTCGTGCCACCCCCGCGAAGCCGTTGCCGTGATCGATCCGCCGACGCCGCGCCAGATCGGGAAGCTAAGTTGCCGCCATTGTTGCCGTCGCCGTCCCCATTCGAGAGAAGGTAAAAAAGCGTCGCCGTTACCGTTGCCGTTCATTGTAGCCGTTTTCCGTTGACCTAGCCATCGTCGCTGCTTAAATCGCCGTGGTCGCCGTCGCCGTTGTCGCCCGCCGCCACCGCCGCCGCCGCCGCCGCCGCCCGCCGCCGCCCCGCCGCCGCCGCCGCCGCCGCCGTCGCCGCGTCGCCGTCGCCGCCGTAGTTGCCGTCGCCGCCAAACACCTCGGTTCCCCCTCGGCGCCGCGGATTCGCAAACCCTAGGGTTTGCGATTTTCCAGTCATCGAGTCGGATCAGGGTCTCGGACCAGGGTAGGGTTGAAATCTGGGGGGCGGCGGAAGTCGGGTCGCAGCCGGAGCGGGTGGGGTAGGGTTTCGCCGGGAGCCGGGTCATGGAGCGGGTCGTCGGGCCGGGCGGGTGTCCCCGAACGCCTAGCCACGATGCCGTTTCGATTAAAAAAAAAAAAAAAAAAAAAAGAAAAAAAATTTGAGTCGGGCCCACGCGGGCCCGAGTCCTCATTCGGGTCGCCCGGCCGGGTCGGACCCAACCGCGGATCCGCCCGGGTCGGATTTTTAAATTTTATTTTAAATAATATTTAAATAAATAAATATTTTCAAAAAAATAATAAAAATAATTATTTTCGAAAAAAATATTAAAAAATATTTTAATTTCAGAAAACCGAAAAAGTTTTAAAAATGTTAAAAAAATGTTTTATTTTCCAAAAAAATTGAGAAAAATAAAAAATAATTTATTTTCCAAAAATGTTGAAAAATATAAAAATATTTTATTGTCCGAAAAATTGAAAAAAAATCAAAAATATCTCATATTTTCCAAAAAATGCCAAAAATCCAAATTCATGAAAAAGCCAAAAAAGACTTGTATTTTTCCAAAAATACCAAAAAAAAAAAGTCCAAAAAATCCCTTTTGTGTCCAAAAATTAGAAAAAGACTCAAAAAATGTATGGAAAATCTCTCGAACATCCAAAAATCTCGGGGATTAAATAAGATTAGGGATTAAACAAGATTAGGTACCGAAAGGGCATTAGTGATTAACTAGTGTAATCAAATCCCGATCTTAATTTCTCTGGTTGCGTAGGAGCGAGTATTTCTCCCAATACTTCGCTTGGGTTTCTAATCGACCCACCCCCAAACCAATTAGTGGCGACTCCGTTTTAAAATTAATGTACAGGTTAAAAATTTAAACTATTAAAGTCGTGAATTGGTGGACTTAGGAGAATCCGGGCTTAACTAATTTCAGTCAAGCCATTAGCTTCCTTAGGCGCTCGTGCACGATTGCGGGCGCCAAAAAAAAAAAAAAAAAAAAAAAAGGTCGCGACAGTTAGTCCAAGTTCCCTCCTCCCTTGTTGACATTTCTACCACTGGTGGATAGAATAGTGGCTTGGGAGATATTTGTAGATTATTTTCATCTCCTTCCAACATTTCCAAGACTTTGCGCATCGAAGGGCGCTCGCTTGAAATCCACTGTATACACCATAAAGCAACTATTATCATCTTCTTTACTATTCTCCTATCCTCCTCACTAATATATTCCACTGGAATATCCAATCCTTTACTAAGTTGGTCATGAACCCATAAAGGAAAGTAAGTGTGACTCGAATACCCCGTAACCTTGTCTTCATTCTTCCTTCTAGTGGTCATTTCCATCAACAATTTGCCGAAACTATATACATCGGCTTTGTAAGAGACACCCCCAAGATTCTTGTAGACCAACTTTGGAGCCATATATCCCAAGGTTCCTCTTGCAACAATTAGAGACACAATATTGTACTCCGTGGGATACAATCTCGCAAGCCCAAAATCAAAAACTTTTGGGGTGAAATCATTGTCAAGAAGAATGTTGTGAGGTTTAATATCAAAGTGTAAAATTTGCATGTTGCACCCTCAATGAAGATACTCAATCCCTCTAGTTATTCCTAGAGCAATCTCGTACAGTTTCTTGCAATCAAGAGACGTCCCTTGTCCTCGTAAAAAAATGTGCTTATCTAAAGACCCATTATGCATGAAATCATAGACAAGAGCTTGTTTCGAGCCATCGAAGCAAAAACCAATGAGTTCAACCACGTTAACATGATGAATTCTTCCAATTGTAGCCACTTCACTTATGAAGTCCTACCCGTCCGATTCCCCCTTCTTTAGAATCTTCACTGCCACCTCACAACCACTTCGGAGTCTTCCTTTGAACATAGAACCATACCCTCCCTCGCCTAGTTTGTCCTTAAGACCACCTGTGATTTTCTTGATTTCCGAGTAAGAGTATCTTATCGGCAAGAAGTTATTGTTGGATTGTAAAAATTCTACAACATTTTGATCTATTGCTAAGTGTCTTCTCCTCCATATGTATAGGAGCAAGATCATCACTCATGGATCCCCCAAGACGAATTTCAGAACCACGAATGGTGCTGTACATTGGGATAAATGCAAGAAAATTGTGGGTGTGTTAAATGTTTGCGTTAAGTAACTTTAAATCAATTTCACAATGAGAAGATTGTAGTAATGTTACCGATGCCATGTTGCCAGGGCATTTGAATTACCCAGCCGATAAACAAAAGGTAACCTGCAAGAGATGTAGAGGTTGAATACATGACAAATAGAGGCTGAAGGAATTTAAGGGACACTTATTTGGATCATCATCAAGCAATTAGTATATCAGTTCAACCCACTAAGAATTGTTGGCAGAATTCGAATTAAATAATTAATTATCTATTATTATAGGTACAAAATACCACACCAGCATTTACCTCTTTACTTTATCTCAATGGGCATTTTCAAATCACATGGGCTCTGCAAAGATATGCAGATGAGCGAGCTCAATTTTCACAGATTTTGAACATATATATCTCGAAATTCTTCTTCTTTTTTTGTTTTTTAAGAAACAAAACAAACTCGAAGGCCCTTACTTTTCTTGTCTGCGCAGTGAATTTTGTACGTGTCGCTGATGTCGCACCAATTACAATTCCGTCCACAGGCAATTGGAAGCCATGAAAGTTCAAACCCATAAACCATAAGTTCATGAATCTGCGCATAAGAGCGAACATTGTTGCCATCAACCCACCAAGGTATCATTGCCATATGCTCTATAGTGCATGTAGCTTCCACGTACGAGACATTCACATCGACCATGGCGTACACTCGCCTTCTCGTACTAGAGGAATCCGAAAACTTGACTTCATTGAGGCACGACGAAGAGTCAATGTAAAACCGAGAATTGACGGCCTCGATGCAGTCCACGATCGCCAAAGTCTTGAATAATGTTGGACCCTTTTTCATATTTCCCACATCTATACTGATGGGGTAGTAGCTGAAGTCACTGCATGACAAAGAGCGGTGAGGAAGAGACGAGCAGTTGCCCTTTTGCAGCCCAACATCGGCGAGCCTAATCGTGAAGTTGATGCAGTTGATGTACTGTACATAGTACTCCCTCGAGTACAAATCCAGAAAGGTGCGGTTATTTCTGCAGGTCAGCTCATAGTTTTGGTAGCCGCAACCCCTTTCGCCCTTCAATTGAAATGGGGGCCTTATGTTGACCTCGCCGCTAAGGTATGCACTCATTTTTCTGGATGGCGATGCTAAAACAGCAATGGAGGAGGAGGAGGAGGAGGAGGAGGAGCTGATCTTTGTGCATTGGTTATGCAATGGCTGAGAGCCTGAATCGATCAAGCGAGTCTTCGAGGTTAGTGTTGAGATGTAGAAGGAAGAAAGATAGGGATGAGAGGAACACTCACGGTTGCTCTGTTTCCCGAGAGATGATGATGATGAGAGAAAGGGCAAAAAAAAAAAAAAACCTCCAACTTTAAAGCTGATCATGTGGAAGTGAATGATTTGGGGTGTAGCAACCAGAAAACAAGACGTGCGAGACCCGCGAAAGCGTGGGAATGGTCGACTGAAACGTCGAAGCTGGTCGAAGAGTACGGGACAAGCGACCGAGGGAGACTTCATGCACCGGGACGAATCTGAAGTTCAATCGACCTTGGCTCCACCCAAGCCACCCGACACGGCCGTGTGCAGCGAGCTCGGAGTGAACTGTGGCACGGTCCGGCCCAATGGCTAGGGGTTGGAATGAGGAGCATAGATTAAAAGATTAGAATTCAACTCTTGAGACGAGCGAAAAGTCCATGAGCGTTCATTTTCAATTATTGGAAATTCAATCTTATTGGTTTGAAAATGTTTTGTTTTTCCATTATATAGATGTTAAAAACATCTTAATAAAACGATAATTTTCCATGTTTCTATTTATAATAAACCTTAGCTTTTCTAATTTTAAAATTGTATTTTTGAATGTGACACGATGTATGCCTTTTCTTATATAACGGTATATTGTCATAAATGTTGCATGCATTGAGATCAAACCTGTTTCTCGAAGATGTGCATAAATGAAATGTGATTCAAGAATGATTTGAGAATTCTTTGTTCATCTTTAGTGTTATTAAAATGATATATATTGATAAATCTTTTTTCTTATTCTTAGTGACATACTTCCATGATTGTAACATTTTTTTAGAGTTCGTAAACTTAATGGTCCTATCAACAAGTAATTATCCTTGTACATCTATTTGTTTCGCGGAAAATATCACGTTTCCGGAAAATGTTTTCTAAGAAGCTATTTTACAAGAAAATAATGATACTTTTTGGTATTCAATTGAAAACTGAAAATGAAGTAAGAGATATATTCCACTATTTGGTATCTTATTTAATTTTCTAGAAAAAATTACCAAAAAATTGAATTTTTATTTTTAGTCAACCAAAAAAATAATTTTAATTTTTATATATAATTTTTAAAAATTGAATTTATTATTTATTTTTATTTTATCTTTCTTTTTCCTTTTCCTTTTTCTTTTCCTTCCTCTTCCTCTTTCCTCCTCCGCCACTGCCTACCTCGATGATGGCTGATTGCTTGGAATCGACCAAGACGCGGATCGGCGAGCTTGAGGTTCGACCGATCGAGGCGAGCCCAAGCTCCGCTGAAAATGGCAAGCTTAAGGCTCACTAGATCTAGGCGAGCTCAAGCTCTGTTGATCTAGGCGAGCCCAAGCTCCACTGAGGCTGGCAAGCTCGAGCTTTGCCCTTGCCAAATCTAGCCTCAAGTGAGCTCTGTCGGTCCATGACGAGGCTCAAACTAGCATATGGCCAACCATCGCGCCACCAAGACCGATGATTGACCAGGGAAGAAGAAAAAAAGAAAATGAAAGAAAAAAAAAGTTAAAATCTCAATTTTTAAAAATAAAAAATAAAAAGAAAACATAAGAATAAAAGGAAAATGTTTTTGAAAGAAAGTGAGGTGGAAGAAGTTATGGAAAATATTTTCTATTTCTGAGAAATGGAAAATATTTTCTATTTCTGAGAAATGGAAAACAAAAATGTATTTGGTGAAAGAAAGTGAGGTGGAAGAAGTTATGGAAAATGTTTTCTATTTTTGAGAAATGGAAAAAAATTTCCTCATTTTTAAAGTCTTTTTCCAATAGAAAACATTTTTCTAAATCTGTTCATTTTACGTGAAACGAATACTAGAAAATCCGAAAAGAATTTTATTGGAAGTTATTTTCCATGAAATGAACGAAATAGTTGTTAATTTTCCTTAAATATTCTTAAGTTACTATCTTTTCAAAATAATTCATGGTTGAATTTTTTTTTTCCTTTTGATCTGACTGTCCAATTATATATAAGATCGATTCCATAAGTTGTTGGACTAGACCATAGAATTCCATTAATTAATGAAGCTGGAAAGAGATTAATGGAGAAAATTCAACAAATTTTCACATTTGTAGACACATGCTAAACATTCACAAAAATTCAGTGAGTTCTCTCCCTTTTTGTTTTTTTTTCTCTCTTTGGCTGAAAAAAAAAATTGTGGTAGTTGAGTTAGAGATGAAGGAAAGAGATCTGGATTCGTTTTCTAGTCTGGATATGCTATAAACTGGACTAAACAAGAGTTTTGATCATGAGCGAATGGAAAGAGTTGCTAGCTAGCTAGCAACAAGGACAAAACATGGGCGATCAATTCACAGCTCATATCCTACTAGGTAAATAGCGATTGGTAAAACTTCATGGTAAATGTCGAAGTTCCCTAAATGAAGAGACCGATCCCCTACCTTCCGCAATGATTCGGCGAAAGGTTGCAGTCACTCTTGATGATGGACAAGAAAACATGTTGAGTAAAATATGTCATCTACTTCATCCTTTTCCCGCGGCCTAGGCGCTTCGTTCGACTATGTATTGATGGTTACAAAGGCTCAGATGGGATTCGAGGAAGAAAAAATTTTGGTCACTGTCAAGCATATCCTCTCGAATCATCTGTTTCATGAAGTTAATGCATATTGAGCGTATTGAGTAACGAACCGAATATCCGACATGCAAACTTCCCTTTCAAAATCGAGCGCGAATCACCTCAACCCTAGTACCAATTATAGCTTTTTAGCTGATCTCAGAGCCTTGAAACTTCCAAAATGACCATGCAGAAAAGCAAGGAATGTCTGTTGCATCCACGTTAAGAGAACAAGAGTCATTGTGATGATGCAATAGGTAGAGATATATCATCCCCAGGTAATTCGAAACCGGCATATGCGGCTCTATTCCTTTTTTTTTCTTTCTTTTTTATTGCCATCTCAGAGAAAACTAATATCAATTCTACAAGCTACTTCGTTGGCCAAGTCTTGGTCGTTTCATAATTCATATTTGTTTGCATTTTGCTGAAACAGAACCTTGAATGCGTCAAATCAGAGTATCCTAATCCACCATAGATGGAACAAGAGAAACTGCCGTCTAATGATGTCATTAGTTAACTGCCAGACAGGGACGTTGTCCGATCACAACGTCTCCCCAGAATCGAGTGGAGGAATATCGCATTCTTTTCGGGGATGAATGGACCGTAAGCTTGATCCCCGAGAACCCAACTTTACTAAAAATCAACCCAACAATGGAATTCATTTTGGCGTACGGTAGCAACCATCACAGTGAGAGAACTGCTAAATATTTTCTCGCCGAAATAGAGAGAGAAGGGATGAGAAAAGCTGAGGGAAATGGGTTTCCTACTCCTTAGATCACCAAGTTACGGGTTTGAGCAGAACAAATAATCACAGACCAGGATAGATATGAGATTAGATGAGGAATGAGTTACAGAAGTGACAAATTCTGAGCAAAACGAGTCCCTCTGCGGTAAATGTGAACAGCTTTAACAAGAGCTTAAACCCAAGATACTTCTAGGTTGGTGAATCCCCAAGTAACGGAAAAAACATGTCCGTCGTGCATCTAAGGATATCGCAACACAGACAGACTCTAACTAGCTAGTTAGGCATCTTGTGAGATGTTTCCTAAATGGACATGCATGATGTTTTGAGGAAAATATACACCCCAAAGAATCTCCACGAGCAATGATGAACTTTCTGGCATTTGTTGATTCGGTATAGTTTTTTCTAAACCAGCACTTTTGGTGTATACGAAGTATTCTTAAACCAGAATGCGATTAATCTAGGGTAATAAAACTAAGAATTGCTTGCTCAGACAATGTCTGTTTCTGTATGTTTTGTCTGTGGCAGCAGGCTCATAAACATCAACGGAAATGCTGAGAAGGAAAAGACCCCGCTATTATTTTCCCGAAGCTCAAAGGATATGCTCCATATATTCCTCGCGAAGCATAGTATTCATAAATTATATATAATCTTCAAGAGACTGCGTCCTTTCTCAACACATCACTCAGTCCTCTCCGCATGTGAAAAGAGAAAAATGGCGCAGACGTCTACCCAGCCGGAACAGCCCATGCAGGTGGAAAGGAAGGAAACAGAAGTACTGGAGGACGTCAAGAAGAAGAGTGAACTGACAGGCTTGCCATTTTATAAGCTTTTGAAGTATGCAGACGCACTTGATTGGATTTTAATGGCTCTAGGGACGCTAGGATCTGTCGTCCATGGGATGGCTCAACCAGTTGGATATTTGTTGCTCGGCAAAGCACTCGATGCTTTCGGAAGTCATATCGACAACAAAGATGACACGGTTCATGCTCTGAAAAAGGTAGATAACTGCACTTCGCTTGAATTCCTAGCTTACTGTCAACTGGTGGCTATATTTATTCATAGCGCGCCCTGAGTACCAACTTAGTAATTATGGATGATTCACACAGTGTCAGTGGAGCTTTTCATTCGTGTTTTTCTTCTTACCTCTTTCAGGTTGTTCCATACGTGGTACATGGCCTTTGCAACCTTCCCTGCTGGAATCCTAGGTTGGCTTCTTTTGGTTTACTAAGATGATGGAGATGCATATGTTTTTGCTAAGTCGCAGAACAGTTTTTTGTTGACATGCACACTTGTTTCGCACCTAATTGCCATTCGAAAGTCACTGTTTCCTAGGCTCCAGTAGAGATTGCTTATTTTTGTGTGCCACTCTCGAACATCGTATCAAGTTTTATGGGATTGGAAGTATCATATAATCATTTATCATATTGGACTGCTACCAACAAAGTTAGCAAGAAGGACTGGATTAACTACAGGAGAGAAAACTAATATTATAGAAAGTACGCAGTAACAAAGCATTCGCATGGCTTCCAATTTTCTGTAGAGATTGGATGCTGGATGTACGCGAGCGAAAGACAAACAGCACGGATCAGATTAGAATTCCTGAGATCGGTCCTCAGACAGGAGATTGGAGCTTTTGATACCGAATTGTCGAGTGGAAAAATCATTGCGGGAATAAGTACTCACATGAGCGTAATCCAGGATGCTATCGGAGAGAAGGTAGCAATCTTTCCCTTAAGTTGACTGCTCTTTAGATTTCCCCACCAAAGTTTGCCGATCATGCTAACATAACTTTTGGCTAGCAGCTGGGGCACTTCCTTTCGTACTTCGCCACATTCTTTTCTGGAATCTTGATTGCCTTCATTTGCAGTTGGGAAGTTTCACTGGTCAACTTGTTGTTGTTGTTCCGTCGATTCTACTGATTGGAGCCACCTACACAAACAAAATGAATGCCATCTCAGCTGCCAAAATGATTTACTATCCGAAGCTACTACTGCTGGGAACAGGTGAAAAAACTTCACCTTTTTTATTTATAAAAAATCTAAGAAAAAGGGAATCATCTGGAAATTCATGGGTTAATGTTTGACAACGTACAGACCATATCTCATATAAAAACGGTCTTTGCATTTGTCGGAGAGGATCTCGCAATCAAATCATTCTCATACTGCATGGACAAGCAGTCTGTCATTAGCAGAGGAGAGGCGCTGATTAAGGGAGTTGGAACAGAAATGCTTCAAGCAGCGACCAACTCCTCTTGGGATCTAATCATATGGATCGGAGCAATCATGGTCACTGGCGGAAGATCTAGTGGAGGGAACGTCATAGCAGCAGTCATGAGCATCCTCCTTGGAGCTATGTAAGAAACGTTTACCTTTCTTGTAAGAATTTTTGGATGAGATTGTTTTGTCTTACAGCGACTAGATAAGCAATCCAATGATGATCATCAAACTAGTTAATCTGCACATAACATGGGAAATAACATCGACCTACTTGGGTTCTCTAAAGTTTTGTATGAATGCGAGTATGATGCATTTCATTTTGAGCCTCTTAAGGAGATATCAGATGCCTTTAAGAATCTTCATATAATGAAGTGAAGAAGATATAACCTTAATTATGGACCGTAGCTTCTTTTGCATTCCAGCTCAATCACTTATGCTGCCCCAGACATGCAAGTATTTAACCAGGCAAAAGCAGCAGGAAATGAAGTTTTCAAGGTGATCTGGAGAAAACCAAATATTAGCAACGCTTCAGGGGGGATCGTACTGAAGGAAATCGAGGGAAACATTGACATAAGGAACATTCACTTTGCTTACCCATCCGAGAAGATAAGGTGATTCTTCAAGGTTTTACGCTGTCAATTCCAGCAGGAAAGACGGTGGCGTTAGTTGGTAGAAGCGGGTGTGGGAAAAGCACAATCATATCCCTGGTTGCAAGATTCTACGATCCATCGAAAGGTCTAAAACCTTTATCCTCCAAGCTCTTGAGCTGAAATTATTTATCCTCTCCTTATTATTCCCACGGTTTGATGCTTCTATTGCTCATACATTTTTTGCGCACAAAGATTGCTGACGATTGAATAATATTGCATAGGTTGCTGATGATTGGGTAATATTGCATATTTTCAGGGGTCATTCTCATAGATAACCATAACATCAAGGATCTTGATTTGAAGTGCCTCCGCCAAAATATTGGAGCAGTTTCCCAAGAACCATCACTGTTTGCTGGCACTATCAAGGACAACCTTAAAGTAGGAAATTTGGATGCAGATGACCAACAAATAGAGAATGCAGCAATGATGGCAAATGCACATAATTTCATTTCACAGCTTCCAGATAAGTACTCGACAGAGGAAATATGCAATCTCCGAGCAACGGATGTAAATAAACGATGTCTCATCTGAAAGTTCTCAAGCTCTCATTAGACAAAAAACAAGGATCCTAAGTTAAATTTTGGGGCCATGATGATGGACTAGGTGGGCAGAGGGGCTTCCAGCTGTCAGGAGGACAAAAACAAAGAATTGCAATAGCCAGAGCCGTTCTCAAGAATCCTCCAATACTTCTGCTCGATGAGGCTACAAGTGCTCTTGATTCGCAATCTGAAAAGCTGGTTCAAGAGGCATTGGAGAAGGCCATGCAGGGAAGAACGGTGATCTTGATTGCGCACAGATTGTCAACCATCGTTAATGCAGATGAAATTGCAGTCGTAGAGAATGGACAGGTTAGGGAGACAGGAACGCACAGCACCCTATTGGATACCAGCAAATTTTACAACAACTTATTCAACATGCAGAACATCAGTGTTGTTCGTGATGAAAGGTTGGCTGCCTCATAATAATTATTTCCTACCGTTTGTGCATGACAATTATTTTGATATAAAAAGAAACAGGTTCTCACTGGCCCATGATGTTAATTGAATGACAGAACTGATATATCTTCGCAAGATTATGAAATTCACCAACCCCATGGCTCACCTAAAAGCAGAGTTTTAAGTGGAAAAGGCACAGAGATAGAAGAAAGCCTCAGAGAAGATCCTGAGCAAGAGGAGCACAAGAAAAGATTAGAAGCAGTCCACTTCTTTAGAATCTGGTTTGGGTTGAGGAGGACGGAACTTGTCAAGATAGCCATCGGCTCCATTGCAGCCGGTTTCTCAGGAATCTCAAAGCCTGTTTTTGGGTTCTTCATCATAAACATGCAAAGCAGGAAGTTGGATGGTACTCGATCGCATTCTCCTAATAGGGTTGCTATCATTAGTCTCTCACATCTTGCAGCATCACTACTTTGGTGTGGTCGGTGAGAAGGCCATGACAAACCTTAGAAAAGCTCTCTTTTCAGGTAGCTGTCACTCCTTTTCCCTAGCAGAGTCCTCTACAGTTTAATGCAGAATCTACTAGCTCCGAATTTGAGATTCTGCCCATGGTGTGAATCATTTATAGAGTACAATTTGCATTGATTGTTCTAAAATCTTGCAGGTTCTCGCCGCCGCCGCCGCCGCCGCGGGCCTCCCGGGGACCCAGGTGGCGGCGTGCTGGTTCGTGGGTGCTTCCGCGGCTCCACTGGCGTCCCCTCCGATTCACCTCCGCCGCCCATCGCCTTCTTCGCCGTCGTCTTCGTCTTCGATCAGGACTGCGATTCGAGGAACTTATCGCACGAGAAAAGAGAGTGGAGATGGGAATCTAGAAAACGGCAGAGATCTAGATCGCGGGAGAGAACGGTAAAACAGAGTCAGAATCAGAATTAGGATGTGGCGATTTTTTCTTTTTCTTTTTTTGGTTGCTTAATTTTTGAATTAACGGTTGAGTGCGTTCGAGCGTTTGAATCTAGAACGGACCTCCCTCGCTAAAGCAAAGAAACTTCTGGAAGGAAGCAAGGAGCGCGAGACGAGTTTTTGCATCCAAGGACGCGACCTTTTTATTATTTCGGATTTGGTCCCTGGACATTTTGTCATTTCGCCCTGTATCCCGAATTAAGGGACCTTTTACCGGAAAGTGTTGTTCGGATTTTCGGGTGGCCCAAAAACAGAAATATTGTATTCCAGCCAAGAAAAAAAAAAAAAAAGCAGTGAAATTGTAAATGATGCGAACGCACCGTTCGATTCTTTTTCCTCACTTCTTAATCAGAAAAATGCAAATGAAGCTATATGATTATTGGTCCAATACTCACTGAAATCCGTATGATTATTGGGCTTGGAGTCAATGAGCACTTTTTTTTTTTTTTTGGCCAAAAGGAAAGTCACCAAGCACGTTGACCGGCTAAAAAATAGTCAATCTTAATAATGGCGAAATTAAATTCACAAAAAATTTGTAAAATTTTGTATCCACTCTTGAAGTCTAATTTTGTTTGCCCTAGCCTGTTTCGAGTTCATTCAATTTGATATGAAAAGCAATGTACTGCTTAAAAGTGATAGCAGGAAGGGTTTGGGATGGTTAACACGGTCTTGAAAACTGAACATGATAATACTCATTCGCATTTGAAATGAATTTAAACTCGAATAGAATACTCACACCATTGTAATAAAGATAACATATATCTCCCCCTCCAATAAAATTTCCTCCTCACGTAATAGTCTTGGACAACGAACCCTAAAATAAAAACTAATATTATTTTTTATTGTCACATTTACCACTAAGATAACTTTAGCAACCTAGTAAATGAAATTAGAATTTAATTAATTTCATGTATTATTGTTATTCGGGGAGAGATAATCTTTTGATATCTCCTGCTATCACGCACTCCCCCACCATTAAATTGAAGTTGTTTATTATCCCTTTTCATCCATTATTTTCAACATTATTCATAGTGACAATTGGTATGCAATGAGGCAATAAATACATAGCGATCACTAAAGTGTCGTCAAGCCACGCATAAAGCAGGTTGTGTGCTAGCTAGACTTTTAAGGAAAGACTTTGAAACCCAAACTTGCTCCTCACAGCACTATGCTGAAAGTAGTCACTAGATTTATTATTGGATCCAAGAGTCCAAACTATTACCAATGACATCTTTAATATGATAATGCTAAAAGATGGCGTAATTAAGATCATAAATTTAGTCATAAACATCTATGATATAATGATGGCCAAGAAAGGGGAGCTACACATGAAACATCATCAATACCATGCTTCAATTCGCCACATATGTGCACAGATCAAATGGTTTTGATATGTGTCTATGCTTGCGTAATGCTAATACTAGTACACTCAAGACCAGAATCTTCGTAAGTTATTGCACTAGTTGATGTAGTGGATATGGTATTGTGCCTTCATCAGTCCAAGTTCCATCATCCCTTCTTGACATTTCTGTTGCATAAAAGAGTGGCTTGGGAGATATTTGTAGATCATCTACTTCTCCTTCGAGCATTTTCAAGACTTTCTGCATCGAAGGGCGTCGTCAGATTCCATTGTATGCACCAAAGAGCAACTATTATCATCTTCTTTATTATTTTCCTCTCGTCCTCACTAACTTCCACTGGAATTTCCAATTCTTTATCGATTTGGTCATGAACCCATAAAGGAAAGTAAGTGTGACTCGAACACCTGTAACCTTGTCCTCGTTCTTCCTTCTAGTGGCCATTTCCATCAACAATTTTCCGAAACTATAGACATCGGCTTTGTAAGAGACGCCTCCAAGGTTCTTGAAGACGAGCTCGAGGAGCCATGTACCCTAAGGTTCCTCTCGCGGGAGTCAAAGACACGGTGTTGTAATCCGTAGGATACAATCTTGCGAGCCCAAAATCGGAAACTTTTGGGGTGAAATCCTCGTCTAGAAGAATGTTATGAGGCTTAATATCAAAGTGTAAAATTTGGATATCGCATCCTCGATGAAGATATTCAATCCCTCTAGCCACTCCGAGAGCAATCTCATACACTTCCTTGCATTCAAGAGAAATCCCTTGTTCTCGTGAGAAAATGTGCTTATCCAGAGATCCATTATGCATGAAATCGTAGACAAGACCTTGTTTAGAGCCCTCAAAGCAATAACCAATGAGTCCAACAACATTAACATGATGAATTCTACCAATGGTAGCTACTTCACTGATGAAGTCTTGCCCATTCGTTTTTCCCTTCTTTAGAATCTTGACCGCCACCTCACGGCCGCTCCGGAGTCTTCCTTTGAACACGGACCCGTACCCTCCCTCGCCTAGTTTATCCTTAAGGCCACTTGTGATTTTCTTGATGTCCGAGTAAGAATACCTTATCGGCAAGAAATTGTTAGATTGCAAAAATTCTTCGACATTTTGATCCGTTGCTAAGTGTCTTCTCCTCCATTTGCGTATTAGTAATGTCATCACGCATGGGGACCCCCAAGATGAATTTCACAACCATGCATTGAAACACTGTATATTTTAACCAATTTGAGGATGTGTTAAATGTTTGCATTTAGAGATTTGAAATCTATTTCACAATGAGAAGACTATAGTAATGTTACCGATGCCGAAGAGCGAGAGCATCCAATCAAGGTAAGGTTGAAGGTAAGGGTCGCTCGATGTATCCCAATAGAGATTGAGTTTGTAATTAATGAAAGCTGAAGAACATGTAAAAGACACTTATTTAGACCATAATCAAGCCATGTGTATATCGGTGCAGTCCACTAAGATTTGTGGGCAAAATTTGAACTAAATAGATAAACAATTGAATAGATAATGTATTTATTGTTATATGAATAACCAATTTGTGCGTGTGTTGAATGTTTTTATTTAGGAACACTAACTTAATTTCACAATGAAGATTGTATTGATGTTTACCGATGGGAACGACCAAGAACTGTACAATACCCCGGAGACGGGCGAGGACATAGGCGATATCTGCAAAAGAGATAGAATATGTAACAAGTGAAATCTGAAGAAAATAAAAGACACTTATTTAGATCATAATCAAACAATGATATTTGAGTATATCAAGTTCAATCCACTAAGATTTACTGGCGGAATTCTAATTATTTAAATTAATAAATGAATAAAAATGTATTCGTTGTTGTACTTACAAAATACCACAACAACATCGAACTAGCTACATGATCTTAGCTCCATTTCACATGTCTTTGACCAAATATATCCTAACAATATTTTGGGATAAGTATATTAAAAGTACCATAACTTTCGTACTAACTTTCCTACGACGCTTACTTGAGTGTCATAACATTTTTTTTTTTATTCACTTGAGTGTCACAAATTTGAATTCAATCACTTAAAAGTCATTAGTGGTTTGTCTCGTCAGAAAATCCAACATGAATGCCGATCGTCCTATCTGACATTGCCATCGTTGATTTGGACAATTAAATAAAAAGAATCCATGTCGAAATGAAAAATTAATAAAAAATTTAGTAGGACGATTTGTCAAAAACAACATTTAAATGATCGATTTTACTTCAATGTGGCATTTAAATAAATAAATAAATAAATAAAAGAAAAAAGGGTGATAACACTTAAATGAGAATCGTATAAAAAGTTACGACACCCTTGCCGTTCTTTATAAGAAATTGAACAAACTCAAAAGTCCTTACCTATCTTGGTGTGCTCAGGATCACCCCCTGAAAGCTTAGGAGGATAAGACCATGAAAGCTCGAATCCATAAACCATATGTTCATGAATTTGCGCATAGGAACGAAGATCATGTTCATCAACCCAGTGTGGCAGTATTGCCATAAACTCTATAGTGCATGCGGTTTCCACAGATGAGACATTTGCATTGACCAAGGCATACACTCGCCTTCTCGCACTAGAGAAATTAAGTAATGGAAGCCCATCAAGGCATGACGAAGCATCAATGTAAAATGGAAAATCCACGGCCTTCACACAACTCACGATCGAAACAATGGATGTATAATAATAAGAAGAATCATAATAATAATAATAATAATAATAAGAATAATAAGAATAATAATTGTGCCATCCATAAAGGCCGCAAAAAGACTGGAGAGGAAGGGATGAGCAATTGCCCTTCTGCAGCTTGACATCAGCGATCCTAATCGTTCGGTTGGTGTAGTCGATGTTGTGTACAAAGTACTTGCTCGAGTCAAAATCCAGAATGGTGCGGTTATCTATGCAGGCTAGCTCAAAATTACTGTGGCCGCAAATATTCGGGTCTCCCATCAACCGAAACGGGTACTTTATGTTTGTGACTTCACCGCAAGAGGTTGTGCAGTTATTATTTTCGATGGCAATGCTAAAAGACCGATGTAGAAGGAGGAGGAGGAGAAGAAGAAGGGGTTGATCTTGGTGCATAGCTTATGCAGTAGCGGAGAGCACGATGGTTAAGCAGGTCTAGTATTTAGTGTCGATATGTAAAGGAGAGATAGACAAAGACGAGAGGAATACCATGAGTTGCTCCCTCCTTAAAACGACGAAGAGAGCAGGAAATATCTCCGACGACTCCTCTGAGTGTGGAGGAAGCGAGTGACTTACGAGGTATAGCGACAAACAAATGGACGCATCAGACACGGAAAGCAGTGGGAATGGTCGCCAAAAGAAAGTTCAATGACGCGTGAAGTCTGTTTTTACGCGAGAAGTCTCTTTTTACTTTTTCGTCATAAAGTTTGATGACGCGTGGAGTCCTTTTTTACGCGTGAAGTCGTTTTTTACTTTTTTGTCAGAAAATGACACGTATAGACGTTCTCATAATCTTTAGCAGATTTTAGCACACGATCAACCTGACTTGCTTTTGTAACTGAAGACTGGTGTGATGCATTTGATTTAAACATATTTTTTCTTTTTTCTTTTTTTATCTTCAAGGTGTTAAAAAAAAATCTTTTTAAAATAATGATTTTGTCCTCGTCTATTCTTCTTTACTACAGACCTTAACTTTTCTAATTTCGCAATTGCATTTTCAGATGTAACTTAATTCTCGCATTTCCATTCGTACCATACAATGTCATGTGCGTTGCATGTTTTCTGAAGAAGAAATGCTTATATAATTGTTCTTAATTTATCGTGATATTAATAGCTTATTTTGGATCACAAAAAATGAATAATAAATTATCATAAATTATTATGGAGTCTAATCATTTGAGAATTTGTAACTCACAATATACTGTTACTTCTCGTAGTAACAAAAAAATTGTTATGTTAGCAAAGCTTTTTTCTTGAAGATGTGCAAAAATAAAATGTGATTAATTGATAATTGAAGGATTTTTTATTCAACTTTGAGTTTTACTAAAGAAATGAACCCACCAGTGGGTAGCTACGTTGGCAGAGGAGGCTGACTAGACTTTACGCAGAGGTCGAAGGTCGAATCTTCGCGTTGCCATTCAAGTCTTAAGTGGGAGGCCATCGTGGCGGGGTCATGTGCTAACCTCCCTTCAGGTATAGTTGGTGGTCTTTGTTAGGCTGGCGGTGGCCGTGAGCACCCGCAAGGTGTGCCAAGCCGGATCCTGGATATAAAAAAATGATATATATTTAATTTAGAAGAGGATGATGAAAAAGAAGGAGATTAATATATATATATATATATATATATATATATATATATATGTTAATCAAGCATAACACAACAATCTATTATGGGCAATGTCTTTCGTGTGATCATTTGAAATTTCTCGACATGAAATAAGGAATACTCTTAGGGAAACACATAATAATAACAACAACAACAACAACAACAACAAAGAAACTATAAAGAAAAGATCATTAAAATTTTGAGAAGTTTGAATTTTAGACATGACTTCTCACAATTGAAAGGATAATTTGGAAATATGAAAGAGGAGAAACACCTCACACTTTATAATAGTAGTGCATTTTGTTGTGTTTGCATCAATTTTCTCAACTTCGATCCCATTGTATATTTTATAACCCACTTTATTCAAATAACAAATATGCAAAAACTATTCCATGTTTTCATCCATTGCCAAATGTCTCCGTCTCCATTACTTCAAAAACTATTCTTGAAGTAATAACGAGAGAAGGAAAAATCTCCGACTACAAACTCAATTGTGTGGAGGCGAGCGATTGTGGCCTAGCGACCACAAAATTTGGGACATGCAAGGAAAGCAACAGTGTGGGAATGGTCGGCTGAAAAGTCAAAAGCCGGTCAATGCACGGCACAAGCACAAGGGGCCAATTAATGCCCCGCGACGAATCCAAACTGCAATCAACGTCGAACAGGCCCGGCCCAATCCGACGCGGCAAGCTCAGAGTGAACCCAGCCCAGTGTTTCTCCCATGATTATTGTTTTTTACTTATAAATCCCAACTTTTCTAATTTTGAATTCTTTTTTAGATGTAACATGACATCTGCCGTTCCATTTGTCCTAGTACATTTTAGGCGCGTTGCCCATGTAAAGATTTCATATCGTCTTGAAAATGTAACAAATCAAATGCCATGCCACCCTCATCTTGCAATTTAGTTGCTAGTGAGTTTATTGGTGGTGGAGAGTTCTCCAACTCCTAGAAGGTCAAAAGTCAAAGTCTTCTTGAAGCGACAGGTCTTGTGGAGTTAATGGGGCATAGGAAATTCCTAGTGCCATAGAATTTCCACATAAAAGCCTTCACGAAACTTCCTTCTGCGCACGATGTCTTCTCCTTGGACAACACCCGAGCGTCACGGCACTAACAACTCTACTTGACTACTGACGAATTTGACTTTAGAAAATAAGAAGATGACAGCAACATTACTCCTTTAAATGAGAGTAACGGTGGGGCATTCATGATAGCTTTCATCCTTTAAATTTAAATAAATAAATATATAAATCAGATGAAAAAAAAAAAATAGAAAATTAAAATACCAAGTTATAAGGTTTAGGATTAAATTTGCATTAGTTTAAAATGTTTAAATTAAATTAAAACAAATATAATAGGTTTATAACTATTTCGACACTTTTTCCTCAGTAATCCTAATTGTTAAGTTGGTCTAGTCGATGCACCGTACAAAATATTTGCTCAAGTACAAGTACAAATTCAAAATGGTGTGGTTATTTATGTAGGCCAACTCATAATTATAGTCATCGCAACCTTTTGAGTTGCCTTTCAATTGAAACAAGCAGCATATGTTGACTTCGCTGCAAGAGGTGGTGCATTAATTATTCTCGATGACAATGCTAAAAGATCAATGAAGAAGAAGAAGAACAAGGAGTTGATCTTTATGCATTGGTTATGCAATCTCAGGAAGCACGAATCAATCGAGCAAGTCTTGAGTGTTGAGTGTTGAGATGTAGAAGAAAGAAAGATGAGAGGAATAATTTTAGTTGCTTTGTCTCTCAAAATAATAATAATGTGGAGGCGACCACAAAATGAGACGTATTTGATAAGCAAAAGTTTGGGAATGGCCGGCTGAAAAGTCAAGGCCGGTCGACGTACCAGACGAGCACCCAAGGGAGACTCCATACGCAGCACGAATCTGAAGTTCAATCGACTTTGCCCCAGCCCGGGCCACCCAACACAGCCGCGCAGCGAGCGCAGACCAAAACTTGGCGCAGTCCGGCTTAATGGCTAAGGATTGGGGTGAGGGATGTAGACTAGAAGATCAGAGTTCGACTCTTGAGACAAGACCGAAAAGTTCATGTGAGTTCATTTTCTAATTATTAGAAATTTGCCCAAATTGGTTTGAAAATATTTTACTTTTTCATCATGTAGATGTTAAAAAAACTTAGTAAAATAATAATTTTTCCATGTTTATTCTATCTACAACAAAACCTCAACTTTTCAAATTTTAAAATCGTATTTTGGATGTGACATGATGTATCCCTACTCTCATGTACTAGTATAATGTCATGTACGTTGCACACTTGGAGGTCAAACCTCTTCTTGAAGACATGCATAAATCAAATGTGATATCAGTATGATTTAAGGATTCTTTGTTCATCTTTAGTGTTATTAAATAAATGATATATGTCGATAAATATTTTTTTCCTATTGTTAGTGGCATAACTCCATAACTGTAACATTTTTTTCATAGCTTATTAACTTAACGGTCTTATCAATAAGTAATTATGCTCCTATGTTGTAATTTTCCTTAACCAACGATAAAATAAACAATGGGAAAAAAATAAAGTTGGCAATCTTATAGTCATTAGTTTTCCTTAAATATTCGTAATTTAATATCTTTTCAAAATAATCCACGGTTGATTTTTTATTTTTCCTTTTGATCCAACAGTCCCGATTACATACAAGATTGATTCCCTAAGTTGTTGGACTACACCATAGAATTTACCATTAATTATTGAACCGATTTAATACTAATAAAATTCAAGATTTCTCCTGGGAATAAAATGAAACAAAATTTAACAATAGAGCTGGGAAAAGATTAATGGAGAAAATTGAACAAAATTTAACTTTTGTCGGTACATGCTAACGGCCGTCGGTGGATCTTCTTGATGGCTAAACAGTTGTTAGATTGCAAAAACTCTTGAATGTATTCGTCCATCGCTTATTGTCTCCTTCTCCATTTGCGTATTAACAGTATCACGACACGTGGGGCTCCTCAGACGAATTTAATTAAGCTTATTGCACCTGTACTCTTTGGTAAACATACGAAATGATAAGGCTGAATGTTATCATTTAGCGAAGTTGATTGATTTCATAATGAGAAGATTGAAGTATACGACCGATGGCAATTTCAAGTGACAAGCTGCGAGAAGGAACACGATCCAAAATAACTAACTAATCTGAAAAGAGGAACTTCCATCATTCTCAGGCGCACATTTACCACTAAATAACCTTAGCAACCTAGTAAAAAGAAATAAGAATTTTATTGATCTCTTCTATTAAGGGAGAGGTCATCTTTTGATGTCACTTAGTATTCCGTACTTTGATTTTTAACTAATTCTCGGTAAAATAAAAAGTCGATAAAATCTCCATTATTTGTGCAAAGACTTCAAAACCCAAACTCGCACCCGATATATCACGCTGAAAGTCGTCCCTAGCTTTTGAAATGGAGAAAGTCCAAATTATAATTAATAAAAAATTTAATATGAAAATACCAAAGACGACATGGTCATAATTGAGATTTATAAGCATATTCATAAACATATACAATTTGATGATGGCCATGAAGGGAGATGCACCAAGGAACATCGTCAATGTGATCAGCTTCTATCTATCACGTGTGTCGTTGGATCAATTTGTTTTGACACTTCTCTATACTTGTGGAACACTAATACTATATACTCAAGAGAATCTTCATAAGTTATTGCACTAGTTGATGAAGTAGACATAGTATTATTGCCTTGGTCAGTCCAAGTTCCCTCCTCCCTTGTTGACATTTCTACCTTGGTGGATAGAAGAGTGGCTTGGGAGATATTTGTAGATCATGTACATCTCCTTCCAACATTTCCAAGACTTTGCGCATTGAAGAGCGCTCGCTTGGAATCCACTGTATACACCATAAAGCAACTATTATCATCTTTTTTACTATTCTCCTATCCTCCTAGCTAATATATTCCACTGGAATATCCAATCCTTTATTAAGTTGGTCATGAACCCATAAAGGAAAGTAAGTGTGACTCAAACACCCCGTAACATTGTCCTCATTCTTCCTTCTAGTGGCCATTTCCATCAACAATTTGCCGAAACTATAGACATCGGCTTTGTAAGAGACACCCCCAAGATTCTTGTAGACCAACTCTGGAGCCATATATCCCAAGTTTCCCCTTGCAGCAATTAGAGACACGATATTGTACTCCATGGGACACAATCTCGCGAGCCCAAAATCGAAAACTTTTGGGGTAATCCTTGTCAAGAAGAATGTTGTGAGGTTTAATATCAAAGTGTAAAATTTGCATGTCACACCCTCGATGAAGATACTCAATCCCTCTAGCTATTCCCAAAGCAATCTTGTACAATTTCTTGCAATCAAGAGACATCCCTTGTCCTTGTGAAAAAATATGCTTATCTAAAGACCCATTGTGTGTGAAATCATAGACAAGAGCTTGTTTTGAGCCATTGAAGCAAAAACCAATGAGTTCAACCACGTTAACATGATGATTTCTTCCAATTGTAGCCACTTCACTTATGAAGTCCTGCCCGTCCGATTCCCCCTTCTTTAGGATCTTCACTGCCACCTCACGGCCACTCCGGAGTCTTCCTTTGAACACAGAACCATACCCTCCCTCGCCTAGTTTGTCCTTAAGACCACCTGTGATTTCCTTGATTTATGAGTAAGAGTATCTTATCGGCAAGAAGTTATTGTTAGATTTGCAAAAATTCTTCAACATTTTGATCCATTGCTAAGTATCTTCTTTTCCATATGTATAGGAGCAAGATTATCACCCATGGGGCTCCTAAGACGAATGTCAAAACCACGAATGGCGCTGTACATTGGGATAAATGCAAGAAAATTGTGGGTGTGTTAAATGTTTGCGTCAAGTAACTTTAAATCAATTTCACAATGAGAAGATTATAGTAATGTTACCGATGCCATGTTTTCAGGGCATTTGAATTACCCAGCTGATAAACAAGCGGTAACCTGCAAGAGATGTAGAGGTTGAATACATGAGTGGAGGCTGAAGGAATTTAAGGGACACTTATTTGGATCATCATAAGCAATTAGTATATCGGTTCAACCCACTAAGAATTGTTGGCAGAATTCGAATTAAATAAGTAATTATCTATTAGTATAGGTACAAAATACCACAACAGCATTTACCTAACTACTTTATCTTAATGGGCATTTTCAAATCACATGGGCTCTGCAAAGATATGCAGGTGAGCGAGCTCAATTTTCACAAATTTTGAACCTATATATCTCGAAATTCTTCTTCTTCTTTTGTTTCTTAAGAAACAGAACAAACTAAAAGGCCCTTACTTTTCTTGTCTGCGCAGTTAATTTTGTACGTGTCGCTGATGTTGCACCAATTACAATTCCGTCCACAGGCAATTGGAAGCCATGAAAGCTCAAACCCATAAACCATAAGTTCATGAATCTGCACATAAGAGCGAACATTGTTGCCATCAACCCACCAAGGTATCATTGCCATATGCTCTATAGTGCATATAGCTTCCACGTACGAGACATTCACATCGACCATGGCGTACACTCGCCTTCTCGTACTAGAGGAATCCGAAAACTTGACTTCACTGAGGCATGATGAAGAGTCAATGTAAAACTGAGAATTGACAGCCTCCTTGCAGTCCACGATCGCCAGTGTCTTGGATAACGTTAGACCCTTTTTCATCATGTATTTCCCACATCTATACCGATCGGAGTAGTAGCTGGAGTCACTGCATGACAAAGAGCGGTGAGGAAGAGACGAGCAGTTGCCCTTTCGCAGCCCAACATCGGCGAGCCTAATCGTGAAGTTGATGTAGTTGATGTACTGTACATAGTACTCCCTCGAGTACAAATCCAGAATAGTGCGGTTATTTCTGCAGGTCAGCTCACAGTTTTGGTCCCGCAATCCTTTTCGCCCTTCAATTGAAATGGGGGCCTTATGTTGACCTCACCGCAAAAGGTAGTGCACTCATTTTTCTGGATGGCGATGCTAAAACAGCAATGGAGGAGGAGGAGGAGGAGGAGGAGGAGCTGATCTTTGTGCATTGGTTATGCAATGGCTGAGAGCACGAATCGATCAAGCGAGTCTTCGCGTTTAGTGTTGAGATGTAGCATGAAGAACGATAGGGATGAGAGGAACACTCTTGATTTGTTGAAAGAAGATATGTTTTGAAGATATGGAATCGGGATGAAGATTGTAATTGATTGGGATTGTAATTATTTTAGGACTAGAAATACTGTTTCTTTGTTGCTGCAACTCTCACAGAACAGAACAGCAGGAAGTCCTTCATCTCCATCCAACTTTAGATTAACCTGCAAGACAAATTTATTGCAGATTTCTTAGGAAATTGTCATCATGACAAATCCACAAGAACTTACCTCAAGATCCGCAGAAGAAACGACACCGCCACCACCTCCTCAGATTGATGAACCCTCGGCAATAATCGCAGTATCTCAGGAGCAAGTTCAACCACAAATTCATCCTCAGCATGCGCAGTGGGGAACTGCACCGGCTCAGTTTAACATGGGGCAGCCCTATTCAGGGCCACCTTACCCATGGGTACCGTATTCTTGGTACTATGGAACTAATCCAAATACATCATCGTCGGGTTATCGAGATGGTGTGCGAACTGATGGAGGCCCACCAACCGGCAACGGGGCAGGCGCAACCATCAATCCTCAGCAGACGGGCGGGTCGATCGAACCGGGTGCGGGAACGAATCCCTACTCGGGTCCTTTTTTTCCAAATGCGGATACTGCAATCGGATCTGGCGGATCGGGTTTTAGGGAAAAGCCCTACCCAAATCCGCCGCCAGGGTTTCTTCCATACCAGATCTTTGCTGCCAGCGGTCGGCCGGAGCCCGGTGACCCTCTTTTCACAACCAATGCCGACGGACTAGAACTGAAACTCATTACTCAATAGTTAACTGGATCAAACAATTACTCAAATTGGTCGCGCGAGTTCCGGCGTGCACTGGTAACGAAAGATAAAGAGGGATTTATCGACGGAACGGTTTCGGTTCCATCCGACGAGCGAATGGCACGACTCTGGAAGAAATGCAATCAATTAGTCCGAACATGGGTCGGAAATTGCATCGCTCCCGAGGTCGCGGCCGCTCTTCCCCCGACGGAGGACTCGAAACATATGTGGGAAAATATCAAAGAAATGTTTGGAAAATTAGACCAAGTGAAAATTTTCTCTTTAACGCAACAGATCTCTAATTTAAAACAGGGAAATATGTCTGTTGCTGCGTTTTTTAACAAAATTTCAGGTCTGTGGAACGAGTTAGAGGAGCCGAGGAGAAACTCGACTGGCCGGAACCCATCCTACAGCAATACAAAAGGATGCGGGACCGAGAGAAAGCAATACGCTTTCTGCTCATCCTAAATGAAGCGTACCTTTCATTTAGGTCACAGATCTTGACCATGGAGCCGATGCCAACCCTCGGCCGCATCTACCAACTTGCTGTTCAAGAAGAAAGCCAACAGAGAGCAGCCGATTACGGGAAGAATGGCGAGAGCGTGGCTCGCGGCGGCGAGATCTTCTCGCCCGCTACAGAGGGCCACGGGAGGAAGAGAGGCTCTCGAAACCAATCTAGGGTTTCACGAAGAAAACCCTAGGGGATATCGTTCAACGACGGGCGGCCACGATGCGTTCGATCGATCGGACGGCTCACAATCGTTCTTTGGAGGCTCTGAATCGGACGGTCCTGGAGGTAGAGGGCGGATGGAATCCAACGGCTCCCGTGCCTCAAGTGCATATGGGCCAGATGGCCCACGCGGGCGAAATACATTTTATTCGATGGACCGCGAGGAAATTTTGCTGCAATTTCTGATGGGCCGTATGGAGCGACGACGGCCCATGCCGTGAATAGGCCCAATTCATTCGCCAAAAATTACCAAAAGGGCAAGGGTAAGTTGTACTGTGAATACTGCAAACGCCCACATCACACGATTGAAAATTGCTGGAAGCTCCATGGCAAACCTGGCGAAAAGGAGAAAGGAAAATTTTCAACTGTTTTACAGGTGTTGGGAAAATCAGCAGACAAATCAATTTCTCATGGGGAATATTAGGAGCTGATGGAAACTTTAAAGAAATTGGATGCTTCTGACAAGGCAGGGAGTTTCACAGGTATTTCTTATTGTCTAATGAACTCAATTGCAATGGATGCATGGATTATTGCTACTGGAGCTAGTGATCACATTGTCTGCAATCAGAAATTTTTTTCCACTGTTAAGAAGTTATCCTTTCCTATATCAGTGCAACTCCCGAATGGAAACACCACAAATGTTGATATGACCAGGACTGTAAATCTTAGCCCACTCATTAGCCTTAAAAATGTCCTTTATGTCCCTAGCTTTCAATTTAATCTCATATCCGTTTCACAAGCCTGTCAAGACAACTCCGTCGTGCCTTGTTTGACTCGATAAATGTCTATTTCAGGCCCTTTCGGCAATCTGATGGGCTTGGGTAGAATCTATCAAGGATTATATTTTTGGATCGATCTTCCAACCCATTTTAAATCCTCTTCTGTTGCTTTCAATAAATCCATATGTAATGTTGCCAGAAATAAAAATTTCCTTCATCATCAAAGATTGGGTCACACTGCATATTTCCCTTGTCCTCAGTGCCCTATTTGTCCTTTAGCGAAACAAACTCGTTCCCCTTTTCAAAGTAGCAATACTCGCGTTGACAGCATTTTTTCTTTAATTCATGCTGATATATGGGGACCATATCATACCTTAAATCATGACGGTTCACGGTTCTTTCTCACAATTGTGGATGATTTCTCACGTGCCACCTGGGTTTTTCTCATACAATCCAAAAATCAAGTTCTATCTCACCTTAGAATTTTGATCTCTTTATCCAAAACTCAGTTTGGCAAATCAATTGTCGAATTGCATCGATAATGGAAAGGAATTCTTCAGTGGTGAATGTGCTTCGTTCTTTAGCTCAAATGGGATTTTGCATGAAAGTACTTGCACTTATACACCACAGCAGAATGGAGTTGTTGAGAGAAAACACCGCCATCTTTTGGAAGTGGCATGGACCCTTAAATTCCAAGCATCTATACCAGAGAATTTTTGGGGAGACTATGTAGTCACTGCAGCATATCTAATAAATCGAATGCCATCTAGAATTTTGAAGGGAAAATCTCCATTTGAACTTTTATATTGGAAGAAACCAGATTTGAGCCATCTTTGCGTGTTTGGTTGTCTCTGTTACGTGACCACAGTAGGGCCTCGAGATAAAATGAGCCCTCGGGCTCGGCAGTGCATATTCATGGGGTATTCCAATCTCAAAAAGGGTTATCGAGTTTATGAAAAATCTACTGGGGATTTCTTTATCAGTAGAGACGTGGTATTTCATGAAGATATTTTTCCTTTCCGGAATTCTGCTTCCACGTCTGGAGATGATGTAGACACTAATCGTAGCTTTCTGTCAGAAGAAGATCTATCTTCTGGAGGATCCTATATTATTACTTCCCCTCCAAAACAGCAGATATTACATGCAGCATCACCTTCACCACCTAATGAGAATTCTACTGGCTGTTCAATTGAGGAGAATTTCATCGAAGAGGAACCTCCAGTGATCAATTCCATCGAACCCGCAAATATTGAAGAAACTTCGTCAGACGTGCTGCATGAGGCACCTCGACGATATGGTCAAGTCTCTCGCCCACCAACTTGGACAAAAGATTATGTCCGTTCTTCATCAAAATCCTCAGGTACTCGTTATCCTATCTCCTCCTATGTGTCTTTTGATCAGCTGTCATCAGAACATCTATGCTGCATTAGTCGCATTTCTGAGGAACAAGAACCATCTAGTTATCATGAGGCTGTACATGATTCATGATGGCAAAAGGCCATGGAAGAAGAACTTAAGGTGTTGATTAACAATTACACCTAGGATGTCGTATCATTACCTCCTCATTGTAAGCCCATTGGCTGTAAATGGGTATATAAAATTAAATATAAAGCTGATGGTTCTGTAGAAAGGTACAAGGCCCGGTTGGTGGCCAAAGGGTTTACACAACGAGAAGGATTTGACTACCATGAGACCTTCTCTCCAGTAGCCAAGGATGTCACAGTTCGCTCTTTCTTGTCGGTTGCTGCTTTTCGCAACTAGTCATTACATCAGATGGACGTCCACAATGCCTTTCTTCATGGTGATTTGGAAGAGGAGATTTATATGGATCTTCCACAAGGATTACGGAAATAGGGGGAGTCTAAGGTATGTCATCTCCGCAAATCCCTTTATGGTTTAAAACAGGCCTCTCGGCAGTGGTATGCCAAGTTTACTAATGCACTCATGAGTGCCGGATATAAGCAGTCTAAGCATGATTATGCTCTTTTCACTTGGACAAAAGGTACGTCGTCTATCTACTTGATGATTTATGTTGACGACATACTTATTATGGGAAATGATGATTCCGCTGTGAGGAAGCTTAAGGAATATCTTCATTCCTCCTTTCATATCAAAGATTTAGGGCCACCTAAATACTTTCTTGGAATAGAGATAGCTCGTTCTGATCAGGGGATTTCTCTCAGCCAAAGGAAATTTGTGATGGAGATTGTATCAGAATCGGGATTATCAGGATGCAAACCGTCAGTCATTCCCATTGAACAGAATGCAAAGTTAACCATTGTTGATTATGATGCTGGGATGTCTTCCTCTGACGATCCATTACTGAAGGATCCGACAAGCTATCAGAGACTTGTTGGAAAACTTATCTACCTTACCATGACTAGGCCAGATATCTGCTATGCGGTACAGACTCTTAGTCAGTTCATGCATAGTCCAAAGCAATCCCACATGAACGCAGCCTTGAAGGTGGTAAAATATCTGAAGAAATGTCTAGGGCTAGGGATACTTCTTTCTCGAAAATGCAATATGGAGATGATGGCCTATTGCGATTCGGATTATGCTACATGTCCCATGAGTAGAAGATCCATTACTGGTTTCTGTATTAAGCTTGGGGAGTCACTGCTTTCATGGAAGACGAAGAAGCAATCCACGGTATCGTTATCATCAGCAGAAGCTGAATATCGATCCATGGCAAAGACTGTCTGTGAGGTGGTATGGTTACGAGGTCTACTCCAGGATCTTGGGATACAAGTTAGAGGTCCGACATTACTCTTTTGTGACAATGATTCAGCAATCAAACTTGCAGCAAATCCCATATTACATGAGAGGACGAAACATATAGAAGTTGATTGCCATTTTACACGAGAGAAGATCAAAGAAGGCATCATCGAAACAAGAGGGGATTAGAACCACGGAGCAACCCGCGGATATATTTACTAAACCTCTTTGTCAAAGACAACATACATATCTTCTAAACAAGCTTGGCGTCTTGGATATATACAAGCCACCAGCTTGAGGGGGAGTGTTGAAAGAAGATATGTTTTGAAGATATGGAATCGGGATGAAGATTGTAATTGATTGGGATTGTAATTATTTTAGGACTAGAAATATTTTTATCTTGGGAATATGTTCTTTACTTTTTTATTCAATCTAATTGTATGATATATACATCTCTGTAACAGTGTACAATTTAATGAAGTGAAATACAATTCCTACACTTCTATTTGAGTTTCTTACATGATTGCTCTGTTTCCCATGATGATGATGATGATAATGATGAGAGAAAGGGACAAAAAAAAAAAAAAAAAGAACTCCGACTTTAAAGTTGATCGTGTGGAAGTGAATGATTTGGGGTGTAGCGACTAGAAGACGAGACGTGCGAGACCCGCAAAAGCGTGGGAATGGTCGAGTGAAACATCGAAGCTGGTCGAAGAGTACAGGACAAGCGACCGAGGAGACTTCATGCACGGCGACGAATCTAAAGTTCAATCGACCTTGTCTCCACCCAAGCCACCGGAAGCGGTCGTGTGCAGTGAGCTCGGAGCGGGCGTGGCACGGCCCGGCCCGGCCCAATGGCTAGGGGTTGGAATGAGGCGCATAGATTAAAAGATTAGAATTCGACTCTCGAGACGAGCAAAAAGTTCACGGGAGTTCTTTTTTCAATTATTGGAAATTCAATCCAATTGGTTTGAAAATGTTTTGTTTTTCCATCGTATAGATGTTAAAAAATCTTAATAAAATGATAATTTTCACATGTTTATTCTATCTATAATAAACCTTAGCTTTTCTAATTTTAAAATTGTATTTTTGAATGGGACACGATGTGTGCCTTTTCTTATATAGCGGTATATTGTCATAAATGTTGCATGCATTGAGATCAAACCTTTTTCTCGAAGATGTGCATAAATGAAATGTGATTCAAGAATGATTTGAGAATTGTTTATTCATCTTTAGTGTTATTAAATAAATTATATATATATATATATATATATATATATATTTTTTTCTTATTCTTAGTGACATACCTCCATGATTGTAACATTTTTTCAGAGTTCGTAAACTTAATGGTCCTATCAACAAGTAATCATCCTTGCATGTCATAATTCCTTAATCAACCATGACCTAGGCAATGTTAAAAAAACAATAAAGTTGGCAATCTTAGACTCTATTTGTTTTGCGGAATTTATCACGTTTATGAAAAATGTTTTCTAGGAAGCTAGTTTACAAGAAAATGACGATAACTTTTTATATTCAACCGAAACCTGAAAATGAAGTAAGAGATATATTCCACTATTTGGTATCTTATTTAATTTTCTAGAAAAAAGTCACCAAAAAATTGAATCTTGATTTTTTTAGTCAACCAAAAAAATAATTTTAATTTTTATATATTTCTTAAATAAATATATATTTTTAATTTCTTCTTTCTTTTTCCTTTTTATTTTCCTTCCTCTTCCTCTTTCCTCCTCTGCCACCGCATGCCTTGACGATGGCTAGTTGCTCGGCAATCAACCAAGATGCAAATCGGCAAGCTCGAGGCTCGACCAATCTAAGCGAACCTAAGCTCCACTAAGACTAGCAAGCTCACGCGGCTCACTAGATCTAGGCAAGCTCAAGCTCTGTCAATCTAGGCGAGCCCAATCTCTGTCGAGGCTAGCAAGCTCGAGCCTCGCCCTTGCCAAATCTGACCTTAGGTGAGCTCAAGCTTGCTAATCGTGGCAAGGCTCAAGCTGGCCTATGTCCAATCATCAACGCCACCAAGATCAACGACTAGTCAAGGAACAAGGAAAAAAAAAGGAATGAAAAAAATTAAAATCTCAATTTTTAAAAATAAAAATAAAAAGAAAACATAACAATAAAAGGAAAATGTATTTGGTGAAAGCAAGTGAGATGGAAAAAGTTATGAAAAGTGTTTTCTATTTATGAAAAATGAAAAATATTTTCCTCATTTTTTAAAGTACTTTTTCCAATAGCGGAACGTTTTCCTAGACTAGTTAATTTTCCATGAAACGAATATTGAAAAATTCGAAAAACGTTTTCCTAGAAATTATTTTCCTTGAAATGAAAGAAACAATTGTTAATTTCCTTAAATATTCTTAAGTTACTATCTTTTCAAAATAATTCATGGTTGAAATTTTATTTTTCCTTTTGATCCGGCTGTCCCGATTATATATAAGATCGATTCCATAAGTTGTTGGACTAGACCATACAATTGCCCATTAATTAATGAAGCTGGGAAGAGATTAATGGAGAAAATTTAACAATTTTCGCATTTGTAGACACATGCTAAACATTCACAGAAATTCCGTGAGTTCTCTCCCTTTTTGGTTTTTTTTTTTTTTCTCTCTTTGGCTGAAAATAAAAATAAAAATTGTGGTAGTTGAGTTAGAGATGAAGGAGAGAGGTCTGGATTCGTTTTCTAGTCTGTATATGCTATAAACTGGACTAAACAAGTGTTTTCATCACGAGCAAATCGAAAGAGTTGCTAGCTAGCTAGCAAGGACAAAACATGGGCGATCAATTCACAGCTCATATCCTACTGGGTAAATAGCGATTGGTAAAACTTCATGGTAAATGTCGAAGTTCCCTAAATGTCTGAAGAGACCGATCCCTGACCTTCTGCAATGATTCGGTGAAAGGTTGCAGTCACTCTTGATGATGGACAGGAAAACATATCGAGTAAAAATATGTCATCTACTTCATCCTTTTCCCGCGGCCTAGGTGCTTCGTTCGACTACGTATTGATGGTCACGGAGGCTTAGATGGGATTCAAGGAAGAAAAAATTTTGTTCGCTGTCAAGCATATCCTCTCGAATCCTCTGTTTCATGAAGTTAAATGCATATTGAGCGTATTGAGTAACGAATCGAATATCCGACATGAAAACGTACCCTTCGAAATCCAGCGCGAATCACCTCAACCCTAGCACCAATGAAAGCTTCTTAGCTGATCTCAGCGCCTTAAACTTCCAAATGACCATGCAGAAAAAGCAAGAAATGTCCGTTGCTTCCATGTTAAGAGAACAAGAGTCATTGTGATGATGCAATAGGTAGAGATATATCATCCCCGGGTAATTCGAAACCGGCAGATGTGGCTCTATTCCTTTTTTTATTGCCATATCAGAGAAAACTAATATCAATTTTACAAGCTACTTCGTTGGCCAAGTCTTGGCTGTTTCATACTTCATATTTGTTTGCATTTTGCTGAAACAGAACAAAGTTATCCCTTGAATGCGTCAAATCAGAGTATCCTTATCCACCGCAGAATGGAACAAGAGAAACTGCGATCTAATTATGTCATTAATTTGACAGGGACGTTGTCCGATCACAAAGTTTCTCCAGAATCGAGTGGAGGAATACCGCATTCTTTTCGGGAATGAATGGACCGTAAGTTTTTTTTTTTTTTTTTTGGGTAAAGAATGGACCGTAAGTTTGATCCTCAAGAACCCAACTTTACTTGAATCAACTCAACAATGGAATTCATTTCGGCGTACAGTTGCAACTATCACAGTGAGAGAACTGTTAAATATTTTCTTGCCGAAATAGAGAGAGAAAGGGATGAGAAAGGCTGTGGAAAATGGGTTTCCTACTCCTTAGATCACCAAGTTACAGGTTTGAGCAGAACAAATAATCACAGACTAGGATAGATAAAAGATTAGATGGGGAATGAGTTAGAGAAGTGACAAATGCTGAGCAAAACGAGTCCGTATGCAGTAAATGTGAAACAGCTTTAAGAAGAGCTTAACCCAAGATACTTCTAGATTGGTGAATCCCCAAGTAATGTGAAAAAAAAATGTCCGTCGTGCATCTAAGGAGATCGCAAGACGGACTTAGATGCACGATGGACAGACTCTAGCTAGCTAATTAGGCATCTTCTGAGATGTTTCCTAAATGGACATGCACGATGTTTTGAGGAAAATACACACCCCAAAAAGAATCTCGACGAACAATGCTGACCTTTCTGGCATCTCATTGATCTGGTACCGATTTTTCTAAACCAGCATTTTTGGTGTAAACGAGGTACTCTTAAACCAGAATGAAATTAATCTAGGGGAATAAATCTAAGAATTGCTTGCTCAGACAATGTCTGTTTCTGTATGTTTTGTCTGTGGCAGCAGGCTCATAAACATCAACGGAAATGCTGAGAAGGAATAGACTTCCCGGCTATTATTTTTCCCGAAGCTCAAAGGATATGCTCCATAATATTCCTTGTACAGCATAGTATTCATAAATATATAATCTTCAAGAGTCAACACATCAGTCGGTCCTCTGTGCATGTGAAAAAGAAAATGGTGCAGACGTCTACCCAGCCGGAACAGCCCATGCAGGTAGAAGGGAAGGAAACAGAAGTACTGGAGGAAGTGAAGAAGAAGAGTGACCCGATAGGCTTGCCATTTTATAAGCTTTTGAAGTATGCAGACGCACTTGATTGGATTTTAATGGCTCTAGGGACCATAGGATCCGTCGTCCACGCGATGGCTCAACCTATTGGATATTTGTTGCTCGGCAAAGCACTCAATGCTTTCGGGAGTCATATCGATGACAAAGATGGCATGGTTCATGCTCTGAAAAAGGTAGATAACTGCACTTCGCTTGAATTCCTAGCTTACTGTCAACTGGTGGCTATATTTATTCCTAGCGCGCCTTTGAGTTCCAACTTACTAAATATGGATGATTCGTACAGTGTCATTGGAGCTTTTCATTCGTGTTTTTCTTCTTTCCTCTTTCAGGTTGTTCCATATGTGTGGTACATGGCCTTCGCAACCTTCCCTGCTGGAATCCTAGGTTGGCTTCTTTTGGTTTTCTTAGATGATGGAGATGCATATGTTTTTATTCAGTCGCAGAAGTTCAGTTTTTTATTGACATGCACACTCGTTTCGCACATAATCGCCGTTCGAAAGTCACTGTTTCCTAGGGCCCACCAGAGATTTGCTTATTTTGGCGTGTCACTCCCAAACGCAGCATCAAGTTTTATGGGATCGGAAGTATCGTATAATCATTTATCATATTGGACTATTAGCAATAAAGTTTGTAAGAAGCAATGGATTAACTACAGGAGAGAAAACTAGTAGTATAGAAAATATGCAGTAATAAAGCATTCGCGTGGCTTCCAATTTTCTGCAGAGATTGGATGCTGGATGTTTGTGAGCGAAAGACAAACAGCACGGATCAGATTAGAATTCCCAAGATCGCTCCTCAGACAGGAGATTGGAGAGTGGAAAAGTCATTGCCGGAATAAGTACTCACATGAGCGTAATCCAGGATGCTATAGGAGAGAAGGTAGCAATCTCTCCCTCAAGTTGACTGCTCTTGAGATTTCCCCACCGAAGTTTGCCGATCATGCTAACAAAACTTTTGCTAGCAGCTGGGGCACTTCCTTTCGTGCTTCGCCACATTCTTTTCTGGAGTCTTGATTGCCTTCATTTGCAGTTGGGAAGTTTCACTGGTCACCTTGTTTGTAGTTCCCTTCATTCTACTGATTGGAGCCACCTACACCAAGAAAATGAATGCCATCTCAGCTGCCAAAATGATTTACCTATCCGAAGCTACTGACGTTGTGGAACAGGTGAAAAATCTTCACCTTTTTTATTTATTAAAAATTTAAGAAAAAGGGAATTATCTGAAAATTCACGGGTTAATGTTTGACAATGTACAGACCATATCTCATATGAAAACGGTCTTTGCATTTGTTGGAGAGGATCATGCAATCAAGTCATTCTCAGACTGCGCGGACAAGCAATCTGTCATTAGCAGAGGAGAGGCACTGATTAAGGGAGTTGGAACAGGAATGTTTCAAGCAGTGACCAACTCCTCGTGGGCACTAATCATATGGATCGGAGCAATTGTGGTTACTGCTGGAAGATCTAGTGGAGGGAACGCCATAGCAGCAGTCATAAGCATCCTCTTTGGAGCTATGTAAAAAAAGTTTACCTTTCTTGTAGGGTTTTTGGATGGAGATTGTTTCGTCTTACACCGACTAGAGAAGCAATCCAATGATGATCATCAAACTAGTTAATCTGCGCTTAACATGTGAATTAACATCATCCTACATGGGTTCTCTAAAGTTTTGTATGAATGCATGTATGATGCTTATCACTTTGAGCCTCGTAGGAAGATATCAGATGCCTTTAAGAATTTTCGAATCATGAAGTGAAGAAGATATAACTCTGATTATGGACCGTGGCTTCTTCTGCATTCCAGCTCAATCACTTATGCTGCACCAGACGTGCAAGTATTTAACCAAGCAAAAGCAGCAGGAAATGAAGTATTCAAGGTGATCCAGAGAAAACCAAATATTAGCAATGCTTCGGGGGGGGAATCATATTGAAGGAAATCAAGGGAAACATTGACATAAGGAACATTCACTTTGCTTACCCATCCTGAGAAAATAAAATGATTCTTCAAGGTTTTACGCTGTCAATTCCAGCAGGAAAGACGGTGGCGTTAGTTGGTAGCGGCGGGTGTGGGAAAAGCACAGTCATATCCCTGGTTGCGAGATTCTAGGATCCATCAAAAGGTCTGAAACCTTTATCCTCATGCTCTTGAGCTGAAATTTGTTATCCTCTCCTTATTATTCCCATGGTTTCATGCTTCTATTGCTCATACATTATTTGCGCACAAAGGTTGCTGACAATTGGGTAATATTGCATGTTATTAGGGGTCATTCTCATAGATAACCACAACATCAAAGATCTTGATTTGAAGTGCCTATGCCAAAATATTGGAGCAGTTTCCCAGGAACCATCACTGTTTGCTGGCACTATCAAGGACAACCTTAAAGTAGGAAATATGGATGCAGATGACCAACAAATAGAGAATGCAGCAATGATGGCAAATGCACATAATTTCATTTCACATCTTCCAGATAAGTACTTGACAGAGGTAAAATGCAATCTCCTAGCAACAGATAGCAACAGATGTAAACAAATGATGTCTCTCTTGAAAGTACTCAAGCTCTCATTAGGAAAAAGAAAAAGGAGGATCCTGAGTTAAATTCTGGTGCCATAATGGACTAGGTGGGGGCAAAGGGGCTTCCAGCTGTCAGGAGGACAAAACAAAGAGGTGCAATAGCCAGAGCCATTATCAAAATCCTCCAATACTTCTGCTCGATGAGGCTACGAGTGCTCTTGATTCAGAATCAGAGAAGCTGGTTCAAGAGGCATTGGAGAAGGCCATGCGGGGAAGAACAGTGATCTTGATAGCACACAGATTGTCAACCATCATTAATGCAGATGAAATTGCTGTCGTAGAGACTGGACAGGTTAAAGAGACAGAAATGCACAGCACCCTGTTGGATAACAGCAAATTTTACAACAGCTTATTCAGCATGCAGAACATCAGTGTTGTTCGTGATGAAAGGTTGGCTGCCTCATAATAATTATTTCCTACAGTATGCATATGACAATTATTTCGATTAAAAAAGAAGAAAAAGAAAAAGAGAGGTCCTCATTGGCCCATGTTTTTGATTGAATGACAGAACTGATATACCTTCACAGGATTCTGAAACTGACCAACCCCATGGCTCACCTCAAAGCAGAGTTTTAAGTGCAAAAAGGCACAGAGATAGAAGAAAGCCTCAGAGAAAGAGAAGACCCTGAGCAAGAGGAGCACAAGAAAAGATTAGAAGCAGTCCACTTCTTTAGAATCTGGTTTGGGTTGAGGAGGACGAAACTTGTCAAGACAGCCATTAGCTCCATTGCAGCCGGTTTCTCTGGAATCTCAAAGCCTGTTTTTGGGTTCTTCATCATAACAATAGGTGTAGCATATTACCATAAACATGCCAAGCGGGAAGTCAGATGATACTGAATTGTCAAGTGGAAAAGTCATTGCCGGTATAAGTACTCACATGAGGGTAATCCAGGATTCTATAGGAGAGAAGGTAGCAATCTCTCCCTCAAGTTGACTGCTCTTGAGATTTCTCAACCGAAATTTGCCGATCATCCTAACATAACTTTTTGCTGGCAGCTGGTTACTTCCTTTCATGCTTCACCACATTGTTTTCTGGAGTCTTGATTGCCTTCATTTGCAGTTGGGAAGTTTCACTGGTCACCTTGTTTGTAGTTCCCTTCATTCTACTGATTGGAGCCACCTACACCAAGAAAATGAATGCCATCTTAGCTGCCAAAATGATTTACCTATCCGAAGCTACTACTGTCATGGAAAAGGTAAGAAAACTTCACATTTTTTTAGTTATAAAATATCTAAGAAATGGGGAATCATCTGGAAACTCACGAGTTAATGTTTGACAACGTACAGATCATATCTCATATAAAATCGGTCTTTGCATTTGTCGGAGAGGATCGTGCAATCAAGTCATTCTCAGACTGCATGGACAAGCAGTCTGTCATTACCAGAGGAGAGGCACTGATTAAGGGAGTTGGAACAGGAATGTTTCAAGCAGTGACCAACTCCTCTTGGGCACTAATCATATGGATCGGGGCAATCGTGGTTACTGCTAGAAGATCTAGTGGAGGAACGTCATAGCAGCAGTCATGAGCATCCTCTTTGGAGCTATGTAAGAAAAGTTTACCTTTCTTGTAAGAGTTTTTGGATGAGATTGTTTTGTCTTACAGCAACTAGATAAGCAATCCAATGACAATCATCAAGCTAGTTAATCTGCACAAGACACGGGAAATAACATCGTCCTACTTGGGTTCTCTGAAGTTTTGTATGAATGCATGTATGGTGCATTTCATTTTGAGCCTCTTAAGAAGATATCAGATGCCTTTAAGAATCTTCATATAATAAAGAAGATATGACCTTAATTATGGACCGTGGCTTCTTTTGCATTCCAGCTCAATCACTTATGCTGCACCAGACATGCAAGTATTTAACCAAGCAAAAGCAGCAGGAAATGAAGTTTTCAAGGTGATCCGGAGAAAACCAAATATTAGCAACGCTTCAGGGGGATCGTAGTGAAGGAAATCAAGGAAACATTGACATAAGGAACATTCACTTTGCTTACCCATCCCGAGAAGATAAAGTGATTCTTCAAGGTTTTACGCTGTCAAATTCCAGCAGGAAAGACGGTGGCGTTAGTTGGTAGCAGTGGGTGTGGGAAAAGCACAATCATATCCCTGGTTGCAAGATTCTATGATCCATCCAAAGGTCTAAAACCTTTATCCTCCATGCTCTTGAGCTGAAATTTGTCATCCTCTCCTTATTATTCCCATGGTTTCATGCTTCTATTGCTCATGCATTTTTGCGCACAAAGGTTGCTGACGATTGAATAATATTGCACAGGTTGCTGATGATTGGGTAATATTGCATGGTTTCAGGGTCATTCTCATAGATAACCGTAACATCAAGGATCTTGATTTGAAGTGCCTCCGCCAAAATATTGGAGCACTTTCCCAAGAACCATCACTGTTTGCTGGCACTATCAAGGACAACCTGAAAGTAGGAAATTCGGATGCAGATGACCAACAAATAGAGAATGCAGCAACAATGGCAAATGCCCATAATTTCATTTCACAGCTTCCCGATAAGCACTCGACAGAGGTAATATGCAATCTCCTAGCAACGGATGTAAATAAACGATGTCTCTCCTGAAAGTTCTCAAGCTCTCATTAGACAAAAAACAAGGATCCTAAGTTAAATTTTGGCGCCATGATGATGGCCTAGGTAGGGCGGAGGGGCTTCCAGCTGTCAGGAGGACAAAAACAGAGAATTGCAATAGCCAGAGCCATTCTCAAGAATCCTCCAATACTTCTGCTCGATGAGGCTACAAGTGCTCTTGATTCGGAATCCAAGAAGCTGGTTCAAGAGGAATTGGAGAAGGCCATGCAGGGAAGAACAGTGATCTTGATTGCACACAGATTGTCAACCATCGTTAATGCAGATGAAATTGCAGTTGTAGAGAATGGACAGGTTAAGGAGACAGGAACGCACAGCACCCTGTTGGATACCAGCAAATTTTACAACAGCTTATTCAACATACAGAGCATCAGTGTTGTTCGTGATGAAAGGTTGGCTGCCTCATAATAATTATTTCCTACCGTTTGTGCATGACAATTATTTTGATAAAAAAAAAAAAAAGAAACAGGTTCTCACTGGCCCATGATGTTGATTGAATGACAGAACTGATATATCTTCTCGAGATTATGAAATTGACCAACCCCACAGCTCACCTAAAAGCAGAGTTTTAAGTGAAAAAGGCGCAGAGATAGAAGAAAGCCTCACAGAAGATCCTGAGCAAGAGGAGCACAAGAAAAGATTAGAAGCAGTCCACTTCTTTAGAATTTGGTTTTGGTTGAGGAGGACAGAACTCATCAAGACAGCCATCGGCTCCATTGCAGCCAGTTTCTCTGGAATCTCAAAGCCTGTTTTGGGTTCTTCATCATAACAATAGGTGTAGGATATTACCATAAACATGCCAAGCAGGAAGTTGGATGGTACTCGATCGCATTCTCCCTCATAGGGTTGCTATCATTAGCCTCTCACATCTTGCAGCATTACTAGTTCGGTGTGGTCAGTGAGAAGGCCATGACAAACCTTAGAAAAGCTCTCTTTTCAGGTAGCTGTCACTCCTTTTTCCTAGCAGATTCCTGTACAGTTTAATGCAGAATCTACTAGCCTTGAATATGAGATTCTGCCCAAGTTATGAATCATTTATAGAGTACAATTTGCATTGATTATTCTAAAATCTTGCAGGTGTGCTGAGCAATGAATTCACTTGGTTTGAGAAACCCGAGAACAGCATTGGGATGGTAACTTCGTGAATCATCAATGATACATCCATGGTGAAAGTGATCATTCTTGATCGCATGTCGGTCATCGTCCAAGGCATCACTTCTATACTGATTGCTACGGTAGTTAGCATGATTGTAAACTGGAGAATGGGTCTAGTGGCTTGGACTGTGATGCCTTGCCACGTCATTGGTGGGCTCATTCAAGCCAAGTCAGCCAAAGGATTTGCTGGCGACTCTTCTGCAGCACATGGCGAAGTCATTTCCCTATCTTCTGAGTCGGCGACAAACATAAGAACTGTAGCATCTTTTTGCTATGAAGAGCAAATCCTGAGGATGGCCAAGTTAGCGTTGGAAGTCCCAACGAAAGAGAGCAGGAGAACCAGTATCCGGTATGGAATAATCCAAGGATTTCCTATTTGCTTATGGAACATTGCACATGCAGTCGCCTTGTGGTACACCGCGGTCTTGGTCGATAGAGGCCAAGCCACATTCGAAAATGGCATAAGATCGTACCAGATTTTCTCTCTCAAGGTACCTTCTATTACAGAGCTGTGAACGCTGATCCCCACCGTGATATCGGCCATGAGCATACTCACTCCTGCATTCCAGACCCTCGACCGAAAAACTGAAATTGAACCAGATGTGCCGGAAAATACTCATCATGGGAGGATCGAAGGAACTGCTGAGTTCCAGATCATCAAATTCAAGTACCCATCACGACCAGAAGTTACCGTTCTGAAGAACTTCACGTTGAAAATTGAAGCTGGGACGAAGGTGGGTCTTGTCGGGCCAAGTGGTGCCGGAAAGTCCTCTATTCTGGCCCTTCTGCTGAGGTTCTACGATCCGATGGAAGGAAAGGTCGTCATTGATGGGAAGGACATAAAGGAATACAACCTGAGATGGGTGAGGACGCGAATAGGATTTGTGCAGCAAGAGCCCATCCTCATTAGCTCCTCCATTAGAGAGAATATCCGTTACGGACACTGCGGTACTTCATTGCCTCATTGGTGCTTTTCTTGTAGCATCTTCGAACCTCCTCCCACACCGGTTCAACGCGCCGCATCCATCGGACCCGCAAACACCAGCAAAGCGTCGGCCCCATCAGAACCATTCTCGAAAGCCTCTAATCACCAATCATTAACTCCCAGCGCGAAGTATACGCCTCGATGGACTCACTCCTGTCGGACGACCGCACCGCGTCGCCTCCGATGATTCACCTCCGCCGCCCATCGCCTCCTTCGCCGTCGTCTTCGTCTTCAATCGGGACTGCGATCGCGGGAGAGAACGGTAAACGAGAATCAGAATCAGAATTAGAATGTGGCGTTTTTATTTTTTTTTTTTCTTTTTTTGGTTGCTTAATTTTTGAATTAACGGTTGAGTGCGTTTGAGCATTTGAGTTTAGAAGCGACCTCCCTCGCTAAAGCAAAAAAACTTCTGGAAGGAAGCAAGGAGCGAGTAGCCAGACGACTTTTTTGCATCCAAGGACGCGACCTTTCTGTTATTTCAGATTTGGTCCCCTGAACATTTTGTCATTTAGCCCTGTGTCCTGAATCAAGGGACCTGTTACCGGAAAGAGTTGTTCGGATTTTCGGGTGGCCCAAAAACAGAAATATTGTATTCCGGCCAAGAAAAAAAGCAGTGAAATTGTAAATGATGCAAACGCCCCGTTCAATTCTTTTTCCTCACTTCTTAATCAGAAAAAGCAAATGAAACTATATGATTATTGGTCCAATACTCACCCGAAATCCGTATGATTATTGGGCTTGGAGTCAACGAGCACTTTTTTTTTTTTTGGCCGAAAGAAAGTCACCGAGCACGTTGACCGGCTAAAGAATAGTCAATCTTAATAATGGCGAAATTAAATTATAAAAAAATTTGTAAAATTTTGCTTCCACTCTTGAAGTCTGATTTTGTTTGCCCTAGCCTAATTCAAGTTCATTCAATGTGATATGAAGAGTGATGTACTGCTTAAAAGTGATAGCAGAAAGGGTTCAGAATAGTTAACACGGTCTTAAAAATTGAACATGATAATACTTATTCGCATTCGAATTGAATTTAGACTCAAATAGAATACTCAAACCATTGTAATAAAGATGACATATATCTCCCCCTCCAAATAAATTTCCTCCTCACGTGATAGTCTTGGACAACGAACCCTAAAAGGAAAATTGATAATAATTTTTATGTGCACATTTACCACTAAGATAACATTAGCAATCTAGTAAATATAATACGAATTTAATTAATTTCATGTATTATTGTTATTCAGGGAAAGATCATCTTTTGATATCTCCCGCTATCTCGCACTCCCCCGCCATTAATCGAAGTTGTTTATTATCCCTCTTCATCCATCATTTTCAACATTATTTGTAGCGACAAGTACAGAATGGTATGTACAGTCGAGACATCTGTATAACCTTCAGCAGATCTTAAGCACACTCTGGGTCCAAGGCCTTTCACTAATCAAACTCTGATGGGCTGATTTCACTTAATCATAGCTCAATAAGCCCCTTCTCCTCGTGATTTTCTGCCATGCGTGCTCCACGGGCTTGGCCGAATTTTGCTTCACTTGCGGGCGTAGTTTATTTAATCCAATTAAGTTCAGAACCTTTAATCCATGGCTGGTCTAATTGAATGCAATTTTGATCATCTATTCATGTAAAATGCTCCTAAAAACTACATGCAATTTTACAAAAAGATTTTTTGTTAGGTTTGGAGTTGATCCCCAATTTTTGTATATAATGAATAATTATTTGTCAAAATATAGGTGTCAACACATTATCTCTACACTTTTCTATTTTTCATATAACATCTTTGAATCTTTTCCCACACCGGTTCAACTTGTCGTATATCTTGTTCATCGGACTTGCAAACACCAGCAAGGTGTGGGCCTCATCGACGCAATTCTTAAAAGCCGTAATCATCAACCAAACTATAACCTCAAAGGTGAAACACACTTCGATAGTCCTCACTCCTAACAGATGGGCGTGGAAGCATTCACTGGAGTGACTTGGACGTACAGGTTCTCGCCGCCGCTTTGGTTGAGGTTGACGAAGTTAGGGATCGACCCGCTCACAGGGGCATTCAAGCAGCTGGGGTGAAAGCTCGTGGGGCGAGCCTCGCCGGAGATCCATCTGGCGGCGTGCTGGTTCGTGGGTTACGCCCACGGCTCCAAAGGCATCCCCACGCAAGTGTCGATTTTGACTGCAATTCCGGAAACTATCACACAATAAAGGGGAATGTGATGATCGACGGAGTGCCGTGAAACACTAGCCAGGTGATTTTTTGCATCCATGGACGCATCTTTCCATTATTTTGGATATGGTCTCCTAAACTTTTCATTATTTATCATTGTATCCCAAATTAAGGAACTTGCTATAAATGTTCTTTGCAAATTTTGGAGGCCAAAAAAAATGTATCTGGCTCAAAAAAAAAAAAAAACAAACAAACAAACAAACAGAGATTATAAATGATGAAACTCGCCATTCCATAATTTTTTTCATTCTGAATTAAAAAAATACAAAATGAAGTTATATGACTTTTAGTCCAATACTTTCACGAAACCCATATGATTATTGGGCTTCGGGAAACGGAGCACATTCACCGGCCGAAAAAGCTCAACCTTAAAAGTGACAAAATTAAATTCACAAAAATCGTAAAATTTCACATCCATGCTTAAATTGGGACTTTCTTTGCCCTCGATTATTTCTAATTCATTCATTTTGATAGAAAGAGTGTTGTGCTGCTTAAAAATGATAATAGGAAATGTTTGGAATAGTCAACACGATCTTGAAAACTGAACATGAAAATACTTATTTACACTTGAAATGAATTCAAATTTGAGCAAAATACTCAAACCTAATTTTAATAAAGATGACATATTTTCCCGAATGAAATTTAGTCGTGACGCAATAGCCGTAGACAATGAATCTTAAAAGGAAAACTAATATCATTTTTTAAGAGGACATTTACCAATATAATAACTTTCGCAACCTAATAAATATAGTAAGAAATTAATTAATTGTATGTATTATCTTTATTAAGGAAGAGATGATCTCTCCCAATACTATTTGATTCAACTTTTACAAAATCTTTTAAAGTCTCCACTATTTATTGTTTAGTTAACTATATCGCACTTCCTCGCCTTTAAATCAAAGTTATTTATTATCTCTCTTTGTCCATCATTTTCTAACATTATTCGTAGCGATAATTGGCACACCATGAAGCAACGTGTACGTGGGGATCAATGGAGTGCTATCAAGCCATGCACATAGTAAATTGGGTGCTAGCTAGATTTTTAAGCAAAGCATTTGAAACCCAAACTCGCTCCTCGTAGAATTATCCTAAAAGTCATTATTAGATTTTATATTGGATCCAAGAATGCAAATGACAACCAATGACATTTTTAATATGATATTGCTAAAGGATAAATCTGGCCTAATTAAGATCCATAAATATACTTGTAAACATCTACAATATGATGATGGCAAAGAAAGGGGAGTCACATATGAAACATCAATGCCATGTTTCAATTTGCCACATATGTGATAGGATCAAATGATTTTGATACATCTCTATACTTGTGTAATATTAGTGCTAGTATACTCAAGAGGAAAACCTTCGCAAGTTATTGCACTAGTTGATGGAGTGGATATAATAGTATCATTGCCTTCATCGTTCCAAGTTCCATCATCCCGTCTCGACATTTTTGTTGGATAAAAGAGTGGCTTGTAAGATATTTGTGAATTATCTACTTCTCCTTCGAGCATTTCTAAGACTTTGCGCATCGAAGGGCGGTCATTAGGATTTCATTGTATGCACCAAAGAGCAACCATTATCATCTTCTTTATTGTTCTCCTCTCCTCCTCACTAACTTCTTCCATCGGAAATTCTAGTCCTACACTAAGTTGGCTAGGAACCCATAAAAGAAAGTAAATCCGACTAGAATACTTTGAAATTGCGTCTCCATTCTTCCTCCTACTAGCCATTTCCATCAACAATTTTTCAAAACTATAGACATTGGCTTTGAAAGAGATGCCTCCAAGGTTCTCGAAGACGAGCTCCATAGCCATGTACCCGAGGGGCCCTCAACTTTTCTAATTTTGAAATTGCATGTTCATATGTAATATGATTTAGCCTTTCCTTATGTAGTAGTTCAATGTCATGTGTGTTGTGCGTGTTAAGATCACATATTTTCCAGAAGATGTGCAAAAGTCAAATGTGATTAAGTCATGAAAGATAACAAAACCAATATTTTCTTATGTTAATTATAAATAGCACGACAATTGATTATGTGCCATATCTTTCGTGTGATCATTGAATTTTCTCAACATGAAATGAGGGATACTCTTAGGGAAACAGCTAACAATATTGACAAACAAACTATAAAGAAAAGATCGGTAAAAGTTTGAAAGGTGTAAATTTTAGACATGACCTTTCATGATTGAAAATAACAATTTGGATATATGAAAAGTGGAGAAACACCTCACAATTTATAATAGCAGTGCATTTTGTTGTGCGATCATTATATATTTTAGACATGGCGAATTGCCATGTCATATATACTCCATGAGGCACATTGATGTCCTGAGTGTACAGCTAATGGAAATTTAATGGAATACCATGTCACCTAATACCATTAATTTTTTATTTTGAAGAGTTCGGTACTTAATTTTAAAAAAAGTATAGGTATTAGATTGGAAAATGTGTAAAAGTCTAGGCATGTGAGGAGAAGCGATGGTCTGCAGAGTTCACAATTGTCACAATCATGGAAAATGTGGAGTGTTATGTCTATCGTGGCTCCCACGACTATAGAAGTTCAGACCATCACCGAAGTGACAACGCCACAGAGGACGGAGAGAAAGAGACAAGCAATTAGCCCTTGCGAGCCGGATTGTGTGGCTTTTGTATTCAATCCATTGCACATGTTACTTGCTCCAAAACAAATTCAAAACGGTGCAATTATACGTAGGGGCTAGCTCGTATTTTGTGGGATATCGGTTCTTGGGATTGCCTTTTAGTTGAAACAGGTAGCTTATGTTGGTAAAACTGTCGCATGAAGGGATTTTTCTCTATGATTCCTACTCGTATAAAAGAACGACAAGAACAAGTGCTAGTTTTTTGGCATTGCAATGTTTGTTGCGTGTGCACTTGCAAAGGGTTTCAATTAAGAAGATATTAGACAAAATGAAATTACAGGAAAATGGCAGTTATTAAGTCACGAATTGAACCAGATCGGAAAGCTAGTATAAACAAATGAGCGATGTTTTGGAAGACGATGTAGCCTATTGCTAGTTGCCCCTATTGGGAATCAAAACAATGGGCCCGCCAATCTCACAAGATAGAAGAAGACGAAGTTTTTGGGGGGACTCATCAACAGATAAGTCAAAGTCAGTCGACGTGCGTAGAGGAGCAACGGAGAATCGGAAGAAGAGGTCAAGAAAGATCATGGGTTGCGAACTACCCTGGATATTCTTGTAGAAGAAAATTTGGGAAGGTGGCAAACGGGTGTCATCATCGTCGACAATGATGGGCCAAAATTCAAAGATGCTCGAGCAACAAGCGCGTCCATCTATTCCCGGTCATTCTCAACACTCACCTTTGTGCTCAATTCACCACTTAAAGTGTACTAGTAAAAATATGGAATGAGTACGTGAATGGTTGTTATCCTCAAAATTTTAATTTATATAATATATTAATAAATTTTATTTAATGTACAATGCTGTCATTAAATTTTTAATTTTTTTTAATACAGTCCTTAATTTTTTTGTACATGTTTAACATAGTCTATAGACTATATAAAAATATTCAGTATTGTTATTAAACTTGTATTAATGGAAGGGGATATGAAACTATGAACGGTGATGTTGAATGGTTTGAATTGCATGGACTGTCACCATCCCAAATGGTTTTGGTTTAACACTTCGGGGGATGTTCCGCTCAACTCTCATGAGGATATTTTTCTTAATGAAATGGTTTTGTTTAAGTTCTGTGAATGAATTAGACCATGTTAATTAGACCGAGGACGAAGAAGTGATACTAGGTAGCACTAAGACTCATTTTTAGAAAGGATGCTGAAGGAATTGGATAAAAATATTGGGTTAAAATCACTGCTTATTGTGGCTTTCAAAGTCGTCTTACTCAAAATCTCGAGTAAACAAAGTTACGCGACCTTTACTTCTTGTTGAAGCATTTGTATCGGACAACACTACTTGTATATACAAGCTCATGGGTAGGAATCTTCTATATTTATCATGTACAAGTAATAGATAAAGCGCAGATGGTTAGCCCTATCGAAAGATAACAACAAAATAAAAGGGAGAAGAAACTCTTAAAATCTGGCGGGCGAAGTCGAAGTCGCTGCCTTCCGCGGGAAAGTTCGTAAGGGTTTTGAGTTCGAGCAAAGCATTTCCAATGGAAGCCATTTGTCTGATCGACAAAAAGTGCTCCCTCAAAATCTCCGCTCTTCTCCAACCTCCTCCTCGCGATATCTTATTTCTCTGATTCTTCATCGATTTTTTCATTTAGAAGAAAGACTATTGTTGGAGCTGGAACACTTCACATAATAGGATTTCTTTCAAAAAATATGGCAGTGAATTACCTGGCAACCTTAAATAAAATTCCACCATCATCAAAATTATACTCCACCACCACCAAAGTCATGGAACAGTCCTAGCCCATCACCTCTTGCTATCACTGACCGTGTGAGGAGGGCAAGGTCAACTCGAGTCCCCAACACCTGAGATCCTAAGGCCTCTTGCTATCCGAAGCCGGAGACCTCAAGGAGTAGACTTTGTTGCCTAGGGCTTGAACAAAAACAAAAGGCCTAAAGGCATCTGATTCTAAATGAAGTGCTAAAACAGTCCAAACAACTAAAAACTAATTATCATTATGAGTGTGATTATACGGAATGAGATTTTGTTAAAGAAGTATTCATTATCACTAAAACCAAAGGGCCACTTAACATTAATCAGAAATAAATCATAATATGAAATTTGTATAGATTTGAAAGACATCAATTTTAGCCATAATTTACCTGAAATTATCATAAAGTTGGAGGCACTTGTAGGTAATGAATTAGCTTCATGAGTTGTAATTTTACCCGTAATGGTCGTAACTCATTTACACTAGTAATTTTATGGGTTGTGATTTACTTGTGATATCCACAAATGATGAAATCGAAAAGAAAATCTTCTTTTATCGTTTTCATGTGCACATTTACCACTAATAACCATAGAAACCTAGTAAAAAAAAGAAGAAGAATTTAATTAATCAAATCAATTAATGTTATTAAGAGAGAGATCATCTTATGATGTCTCCTACTATTCTCTGATTTAATTTTTAGCTAATTTTTTATGGAACAAAAAGTCAATGAAGATGAGAGGAATGATTTGTGTTGCTTTGTTTCTTTCTTGAAGTAACAACGAGAGAAAGAAAAATCTCCGATGACAAACTCAATTGTATGGAGGTGAGCGATTTGGGTGTAGCTACCAAAAAATTGGGACGGACGAAATAAGCAAAAAAAAAGAAGAATTTAATTAATCAAATCAATTAATTTTATTAAGAGAGAGATCATCTTATGATGTCTCCTACTATTCACTGATTTAATTTTTAGCTAATTTTTTATGGAACAAAAAGTCAATGAAGATGAGAGGAATAATTTGTGTTCCTCTGTTTCTTTCTTGAAGTAACGACGAGAGAAAGAAAAATCTCCAATGACAAACTCAATTGTGAGGAGGCGAGCGATTTGTGGTGTAGCTACCAAAAAAATTGGGACGGACGAGATAAGCAAAAAAAAAAAGAATTTAATTAATCAAATCAATTAATGTTATTAAGAGAGAGATCATCTTATGATGTCTCCTACTATTCTCTGATTTAATTTTTAGCTAATTTTTTATGGAACAAAAAGTCAATGAAGATGAGAGGAATAATTTGTGTTCCTCTGTTTCTTTCTTGAAGTAACGACGAGAGAAAGAAAAATCTCCAATGACAAACTCAATTGTGAGGAGGTGAGCGATTTGTGGTGTAGCTACCAAAAAATTGGGACGGACGAGATAAGCAAAAAAAAAAAAAGAATTTAATTAATCAAATCAATTAATGTTATTAAGAGAGATCATCTTATGATGTCTCCTACTATTCTCTGATTTAATTTTTAGCTAATTTTTTATGGAACAAAAAGTCAATGAAGATGAGAGGAATGATTTGTGTTTCTCTGTTTCTTTCTTGAAGCAACGACGAGAGAAAGAAAAATCTCCGATGACAAACTCAATTGTATGGAGGCGAGCGATTTGTGGTGTAGCTGCCAAAAAAATTGGGACGGACGAGATAAGCAAAAAAGAAGAAGAATTTAATTAATGAAATCAATTAATTTTATTAAGAGAGAGATCATCTTATGATGTCTCCTACTATTCTCTGATTTAATTTTTAGCTAATTTTTTATGGAACAAAAAGTCAATGAAGATGAGAGGAATGATTTGTGTTGCTCTGTTTCTTTCTTGAAGTAACGACGAGAGAAAGAAAAATCTCCGATGACAAACTCAATTGTATGGAGGCAAGTGATTTGTGGTGTAGCTACCAAAAAATTGGGACGGACGAGATAAGCAAAAAAAAAAAGGAAGAATTTAATTAATCAAATCAATTAATGTTATTAGAGAGAGAGATCATCTTATGATGTCTCCTACTATTCTCTGATTTAATTTTTAGCTAATTTTTTGTGGAACAAAAAGTCAAGGAAGATGAGAGGAATGATTTGTGTTGCTTTATTTCTTTCTTGAAGTAACGACGAGAGAAAGAAAAATCTCGATGACAAACTCAATTGTATGGAGGCAAGCGATTTGGGGTGTAGCTACCAAAAAAAATTTGGATGGACGAGATAAACAAAAAAAAAAAAAGAGAAGAATTTAATTAATCAAATCAATTAATTTTATTAAGAGGGAGATCATCTTATGATGTCTCCTACTATTCTCTGATTTAATCTTTAGCTAATTTTTTATGGAACAAAAATTCAATGAAGATGAGAGGAATGATTTGTGTTGCTCTGTTTCTTTCTTGAAGTAACGACGAGAGAAAGAAAAATCTCCGATGACAAACTCAATTGTGTGGAGGCGAGCAATTTGTGGTGTAGCTACCAAAAAAATTGGGACGGACAAGATAAGCAACAAAAAAGAAGAATTTAATTAATCAAATCAATTAATGTTATTAAGAGAGATATCATCTTATGATGTCTCCTACTATTCTCTGATTTAATTTTTAGCTAATTTTTTATGAACAAAAAGTCAATGAAGATGAGAGGAATGATTTGTGTTGCTCTGTTTCTTTCTTGAAGTAACGACGAGAGAAAGAAAAATCTCCGATGACAAACTCAATTGTATGGAGGCGAGCGATTTGTGGTGTAGCTACCAAAAAAATTGGGACGGACGAGATAAGCAAAAAAAATGAAGAATTTAATTAATGAAATCAATTAATTTTATTAAGAGAGATCATCTTATGATGTCTCCTACTATTCTCTGATTTAATTTTTAGCTTATTTTTATGGAACAAAAAGTCAATGAAGATGAGAGGAATAATTTGTGTTGCTCTGTTTCTTTCTTGAAGTAACGACGAGAGAAAGAAAAATATCCGATGACAAACTCAATTGTGTGGAGGCGAGCGATTTGTGGTGTAGCTACCAAAAAAATTGGGACGGACGAGATAAGCAAAAAAGAAGAAGAAGAATTTAATTAATCAAATCAATTAATGTTATTAAGAGAGAGAGATCACCTTATGATGTCTCTTACTATTCTCTGATTTAATTTTTAGCTATTTTTTTATGGAACAAAAAGTCAATGAAGATGAGAGGAATGATTTGTGTTGCTCTGTTTCTTTCTTGAAGTAACGACAAGAGAAAGAAAAATCTCTGATGACAAACTCAATTGTATGGAGGCAAGCGATTTGGGGTGTAGCTACCAAAAAAATTGGGATGGACGAGATAAGCAAAAAAGAAGAAGAATTAAATTAATCAGATCAATTAATTTTATTAAGAGGGAGATCATCTTATGATGTCTCCTACTATTCTCTTATTTAATTTTTAGCTAATTTTTTATGGAACAAAAAGTTTCAATTATGAAGATCGGTCACATGCACATCATAACGAGCCATGTTGCCTCTAAGTGATGCCCTGTAAATCTTCATTCCAAATGGTTATAATCCAAATACAAACTTCTTATAGGAAAAGATATTAAACCAATTTGTCCGAAACGATTGCATCTTTGAGTTTTATCGTGAATATATCTTGAGTTTGCTTGGTTACCAATCGTTGCAACTCTTGAATTTTCTTCATGAATAGTCACAACTTTTAAACTCTTCTTTTGTTTGGATACCATTTTCAATCTTCATGCAAATATTGAAATAGACCACTGTCACACTAAAAAAAGAATTATGGTTGTTGACATATACACATATATAGTTATGAAATTAGATTATCGATAAATTGCTTAAACATAAAATTTTAAACATATATTTTCTTACATTGACATCAATAACCTAAAAAAAAAAGTTTCTAAAGAAATCCTAAGATGCTGTACAGATGCAACAATATTAAACAAACACGTATTGATTGCTATTTATTATAAGGCATTTTTTTTGTGATTAGTTTTAATTCAACCGTATCTTTTCTTTTCAATAAATTCATTTTCTTTTCCCATCAAACTTATAGCAAATTATCTAGAGATTTTAGTTGCTCATTACTATTTTTGATAAAGTTGGTATTTCGTGATTATTTTCAGATCAACTCCATCAACATATTTTCTATCATACATTAACATATTAGTAGGTAAATCATGAAAACCCATTCTAGTCAATATTTTGCCTCTATAGTTACAAGATGCTCAACGAATTAGCTGCTTTACGTACCTCAAGTATCTGTCCTGTTGATCTAATTCAAATTCAATATTAGACGGTAGTTGATTCATCAAGTGGTTAGCTTGATTTGCCGGAGGCTTGCCTGCTAGTGCAAGAAAGTCCAAGGACAAACAAGAAGGAAAAGAAAAGGAAAAAAAAAAAAAAAAAAAAAAAACAAAAAAATGAAAATATTATTTAAAAATTGCGCCACCTCGACAAAATTGCTGAATTGGTATCTGAATTGGTAAAAGTCAAGGCATTGCTCGAGAAGTAGAGATAATAATTGATCTAATACTATTACATCATTTTCGTCTCTCTCTCTCTCTCTCTCTCTCTCTCTCTCTCTCTCTGTTTTGTTCATCATGCGGACTACACAAGCTTTTTTTTCTTCTTTTTTTTGTAATCATGCTGATTGCATAAGCATCATTTGTTAATGACTGCTTGAACTTTAAGGAATTAAGTTTCATGGCATTGCTTACTTTAAGTGGCTCATTTACATTAGTATGAATTTAACTAATAGTGAGGGAATGATTGTGTTTGACTTTAGACAGCGGAACACCTGAAAAACCTGTCCAAACCAACTCCAATGGATGTGAAAGCATTGGGAAAGAGACAGCTTTAGCATTTGAAGATGAAAACCTGAGTCCCCGCATCAGTGGGAATATGATAGCCTTCCGATTAACAATGATGATATAGGTATGCACTGAAACTAATTGTAAAGTTGGAGCACCTCCCTCTACTTCAAGCATATACCACTTATATGAAACAAAAATAGCCTCCCGTATCAGAAAAAAAAAATGGAATACTTGAGGGATAGTTGACAGCTACATTAGCAAACTAAGAAGCTACAGAGACAAGCTTCTCATCCGTTCTCAAGTCCTAACAGGAGATGGAGAAGAAATTGGCCGATGGTATGAAGGAGATGGAGATGCTAAAGGAAAAGCTAGCTAATCTAGAGGTTTCTAAGGAAGAAATAAACTCTCTTGCAAGACTATATTAACCCAAGAACATCCACATTTTCTTCATTTTCTTCTTTTTTTCTATTCTTCACCCTCCTCCACTTCTAGTTGCTAGTTCTCCTCTCCTTCTTCTTTCCCAACCTTTCTAGAAGAGTATTTTTTTTTTCTTTATTCAAATCTTTAGTAATCTCTTAGTCATCCTCGAAAGTGCAACTTTCCTTTCCAGGCATGGGTTGACAATCATCGCATAGCCAAATAACATCTTTGTTGAGAGCTGTAATATGGCTCCAAGGCAATACCTAAAAAGCAAGGGAAAAAGACAGTTATGTTTATTTTCAAATAGTGAGCATCTTTTACATAAATTGAACTTGCATATAAGAGCGCACATGTATCACATAGTTTTATGTGCACACCTACACCTACGAGTTGTTGGCTAGGCCTACCTTATGTAACCATAAAGGATGTGAGGGCAAACTTACTGGTAAATAACATATTTTTGACAAACATGACAATAGGTGACACTAGGTCAAAGACTCGTGAAAGCCACCATCACCACATTGTAGGCAAATAGGGCCTGCAGGAACAAAAGGATTAAACAAGAAGGTAAAATTTGATGTTAGAAAAGCCAATTCTCAATACATCAACACAAACAACCTAACCAACTTGAAACAAAAAACACGAAGAACAAGACTAGAAAGCGAGAAAATTGATAAAAAGCAAAATACTCACCGGATCATATTGATTTCCATTGTATTGGATCGCCTCATAATGGCTCCTCCGCCCCCTCCCCTTGTTGGAAAACCTAACCGGCCTCGTCGGTGTGCAAAGGGTGCTCTTCCTCTTTTGACATGAGGGAGAAAAATTAGGGAAGTTTTTAATCAAAAGTGGCTAATGAACAAAAAAGGGCCTTCTCTAGAAATTCAATGGAAAAGACTATATGTGGAGCCCTTTAAAATTTATGAGCCTTAGTATTATGTACTTGTCCTCATTTACATCACTTCACCAACATAAGAAATCCATGAATTCATAGTTGACCAAAATCTCTTTACAAAAGTATTTTGAAATTCTATACATATAATATTCTAAACCCCACAAAAAAAAAAAAAAATAGCTAGGAAATTAAGGGTTTTTATCACCAAAAATACCCATCCAACATTTATTTTAACTAGAAATATAACATAAATACATGACATATTAAAAATCACAAAAAAAAATCTTAATTAGATATTTAAGCATTGTTGAAAGTTGATGTAAGAAATAAAAAGAAATAAATTTCACAGTCCGTCCACTCTCTCAACCTCTCACACGATACCTTCTTATAAGATCCATGGGACCCATGGGCTCCATGGCCGCCGTCCAAGTGAACCGGTGGGTGGGTGCGGGGCACCGCCACGTGGCTCTGCTCCCCTTCCCGTTGAAGAACTTCCACTTCCCAGTCTCATTTTCTCTCTCCACAGGCCGAGGCAAGGCAAGGAGAACTGCTCATTTCCAACCAATTAGAAAAAAAGAGTAAAGGTAAAAATAAAAAGCAATAACCCCTCGTACATAAATAAATAAATAAAAAACCATTGTTTGTTATTTATAGAGCAGTAGTTGTGGTTGTGAGGAAATATATTTGGAACCATGGTGTCCTAGGTGGAGGTGCCTATGGGATGGGCTTTGGTGAAATCTTAGGATCCCGTGCTTTCATTCATTCTAATGCCATAGGTCGAGCCCACCTAATAGCTTTGGTCACTTGTGACTTTGACTAGGTCGGAACAAGCTTGGGGAATCGGGCCTCCATGATGCTATTACAAATGAGATGTGGCATAAGTAAATATTATTCATTAATGTGGTAATTTTTTATATATCAGGTTGAAAATTAGGAGTAATCTGCCAAAGCACCTGTTGAGACTGTGGAAATTGAATGGCAACTAAATGGTAGTCTCATCAAATTGAAAAATAATAAGTAAAAACGGCCAAGGTCCAAGAAGCATTGGCAAGAATTACTCTCACCCATGGGAGGCTTTGGATTTTGTATGATTTTTCTGTGGACTATGCGAGTGCACGAGTTGGGCAAGCGGATGTGTAATTGTTCATTGTCCAGATATACGACTCTCATCCGTCCATCTAGAAAGTATTACTAATGGGTACTTATTTCAACCTCTCATATGAAGAGATATTGGTTTTAACCAAAAAGGAAGGGAAAAAAACCAAAACTTCAATGGTATTGTTGCCATCGATAACCAAAAAGTGTTAATTAGTTCTCACTTGACCTAACATGCCTGGATGCAGAGAGAAGTGGGGCCAGCGAAAAATTGGAGAAATATCCCCAAAAAAGATATTCCCATTTTCTTGATTTCCATCTTTATTTCTATTTCCTCTTATACTACCAACAGCCGCGGTTCACCATCCGTCGCCACCACTCCCAGCCACCGGCAACGCCGCACCACCGCCACTCCATCATCCATCAAATGAATTTCTACTTCAAAAATAGAAATTTTGTGTTCTTATTAAAAAGAAAATATTTCACTTCTGGTCATAATGGTTTCTAGTCATAATGCCGTAAATTGCTGATTTTTGCCCTTTGCCTTGAGCCACACGAGCCTTTATTTTCTGGCCATGGATGAAAAACCATAAATTTTGATCTTATTTTTTAGTATTATGAGGAATTATTTTCACTCCATGGTGGAGAAGGGGACTTAACCCCTTGCATTGAAAGACCCAAACTTATACAACAATATATCCTCTCTTCCAGCACCATTCAAGAGATTTTACAATGAATTTCAAGGGATTTTACAATGAATTTAGATGTTACAATGAATTCAGTTTGGGATTTTTTTGGGTACTAACCTTATATACTGAGAAAAAATGGAAAGTGTTGGTGATGCAAACTCCACCGAGGCGCATGGATGTAAGTAGGGGTGTGCATGGTCCGGGTGGACGGCTCCCAACCTAGAATCGGAATTGCTAGCTAAGGACCAATTCCAATTTTTTGGAACCGAAATTACCCATTAGTTGGATGGATCTAACCGAGAAACCGGCCGCCGGTCCGGTCCGATTCCCAGGTGGATCCATGAAACCGGTCTCATCAATAATAATATCGTTTTTCAAATCCCGTCATGAGTACTCTTTATATAGAGTAATATTTTTCTTTAAATCGAACCAGCTTAACTAAAGATATTATTTTTCTTTATTTTATTGGAAAACATTGCCAAAGTTCCTCTTTGAGTTTCATGCTTCTGCCCCGAGTTCATGGTTGAAATCTGGTTAAAGGAGTAGGACCTAGAGGAAAGATCACGGATTGATGTGCGATAGTTTGAGGTTTTTTATAACAATGAAAGTTGACCAAAAATCGAACTGGTTATGTGAAATTGCTTTTTAATGTATTTTTAAAAAATGCTTTAGTAAATACTATTGCCTCGCCCTGCGTCATAAAGCCAAACCCCACTTGTTGCTTCCTCTCCATCATGGATTTTGGGAATTCCAGGAGTCTTTAGAAGAAGAAAAAAGATATTCACAACAAGAAAAAAGATAATAAGGAAAATGAACAAAAACTGGTTCTCTACCCAACAAAAAATAGAAATGGGAGGGAATCAATTGTCAACCATAGGGAGTTCTCTCACTTTTATTCCAGAGAGATCTTGTATAAATCGCACTATCCTACTCTTCTCTTCTCTTGAGAAGTTCAAATTTGTCTGGCCAAAAAAAAAGAATCTACTATTAACCAAAAGCAGTTCCGGAAGACTCTGCCATTAGGCTCTATTTAAGTGAAAGGAACAAAAGTTAAAGTCTGAAATTCGAGAGTCAGTCTCGACCGATCCAAAAAAGAGAGAAACGCAAGAGCCTGTCCACTTGCTTTCATGTGTCGTGAAAACAAAAAAAAAAAAAAAGAGAGAAACGCAAGAGCCTGTCCACTTGCTTTCATGTGTCGCGAAAACAAAACGGCCTTCCCGATACATTCGACGCTTGGAGAGGCATTAAGTACGATTCAGACTTCAGGAGAAAACTTGAAGTTCCTCCTAAACTTGAAGTTCCTCCTTTCTCTCTCTCCTCCCTCCACTCTCGCTCTCGCGCTCTCTCTCTTTCTGCCTCCGGGAGATTCGGAAGACTCTCTCTAGCGGCAAACGTTGACGTAACTGGTGAGTGTTTCTGAGCAGATCAAGGCAAGCGAATGCGCTGAAAAGCGTGATTATATGGACAAAAACATTTAAAAACCACATCGCATTTTAATTATTTTATTTATAAAGCAAGTACTTAGCTCTCCTACCTAATTCAACCTAATTGAATGACGTTTCATTGGCTTATTTTAGTTATATTTTCTAACTTTTCCAATCGTATCGTAGCTCACTTTTTCTATTCGATGGTCCTCCTGGTCAAGCTTGTTGAATTTCCGTGAAGCATGACTATTAAGTTTTCTTTTGATTATTATTATAAGCAGGAGTTATATTCCATTTGGACTTGTCTTTGAAGAAGCTGTGAAAATGGGATGGAGGGTGGTTTCATTCACTGGTTCTTAGGATTTGCTTGCCTGATTCTCGTTGTTTGATTATTGTGCAAATAGTGATGTTTAATTGTAGGTTTGCCTACATTGACCTTACAAAATCAACGAGGTTTAAGAGTTTAATGGACTGAACTAGGTGGCTAATCCACTCACAACCCATCGATGAGGCTTAGACCAAGAGGCGACCGTGGTGACGGTGGCAGCTGAGGTTGGAAGTAGTGGTGGTGGAAGGGGTGATGGAGATCGAGTGGTTGGGGTACCCAAACCAACAGAGCCACCATTTCACCAAAATTAGAGGTAAATTTGCTTCTAAAGATTTAGCTAGATAAAATATTAAGTTGCAACCTTACAATCCATCCTAACAACTAAGAAGTAGGAGATATGTCCGTTGCAGGTATATTCATTTAACACTACTAATACTCATTGAAGAGCCTATTTACTTACAAGTAGTAGTTGTATTTTTTATTAATTTTCTTGTCTAGCTATTTTGGAACTACGGGTTCAAAATGTATAAAATTATTATTTTAATATTTCGGACCCTACCCACGGGCTCTGACCTACGAGCAGCCCGGATCGGACCGCAGGCCCCAACCCAGCGCGGTCCAAATCTTCACACGGCCCACGAATTGGGCTGTTTTATTTTAATGGCCCATGATACTATTTGTTCTTATTTTTGGTTTTGGGCTCACGCCCATGAACCAAGAAAAGAAAAGGTTCTGGGCGTGAGCCCAGACCAGCATTAAAAACAAGGTTCTGGGCGTAGCCCAGAACCTGAAACATAAAAATAGAAAAAGAAAGAAAGGATGGGCTTACGCCCATCCATTGGCCCGGCCCGGCTGGAGATCTTCTTCAACCTCCAGCCGGGTCCCGAAATTCCTGCAAACCGGGTCGCACGACCCGATTTCGATCCGAAGCTCCAAAAACACATATAATATTTGATTTTTGATTAAATTTCACCATGGGTCTTGCATATAACATCAATATAATTGACTAGAATGAATTAAACGAAGAAAAAAAGAGTAAATCTTCCACATACAAGCTTCAAAATTTCGGATCTAAGCCTTCCATGGCCGAATTTCGGATTTCTTAAATTTAATCCCTTAAACTTACTTTAATACAAAAAAAGATGCTAAAACATATATATAACAATACCCATGCAACGATTTACAACAAACATCAATCAATTGCAAGTAATTTGAAAATTCTAGAACTTTTTCATGTATAAACCCTAGAATTTCAATTTTAAAATTCTCTCTCAATTCTCAACGAAATTATACAAATTATATATGGTTGGAAAGATCTCGACATGTGGAACAAAAACCCTATGGTTTCAAGATCAATCGATCACCACACACAAAAGTAACGTCCATATTCGGCTCAAAGAGGAAAATTTCGAATTTTGTTAAAAAAATAATAATTTTGGGTTCTACGATCATATATGACAAGCTCTGATACCACATGAAAACAACTAATCAATTAAGAAAAATTTGATCTATATATGATTGTAAAACACCAAGATCAATAAGCACAATGGAATTAAATCATACATATTTGAGCCATTACTTCACTTGAAAAAAATAGATCACTTTGATAATTAGAGATCGGAATGCTAGATCTTTCTCTTTATGACCTATTTCAATATAACAACTTTTAATGGGATTCCGGAACTGATGGGTAACCTACCTTTTATAGGCTAGAAAGAGGACTTAATAAACCTTAATCAATAGAGTGTCAACTGGGTTATTCCCATTACGGATTTCAGTTAATGGGTTTTTAAGGATTTAATAAATATTGAAATATCCATTAATCCAATTATTTAAAATTGAAAAAGCAATTAATTAATGTAAGCCCATATTATAAGAAATTTCCAACATAAAATTGATATCAAGTTGTGTTTGCGTGTACAATGTTATTGATATTTTGCTAATATTGCGAGGGTGGCTCCTCTCTAGTCTCAACAAATTAGAAAGGTGTTTGGAAAATAAATTGAAGATAGAGGTCCCAAAAAATAGGGAAGTTTTGCAGAAAATTAGACTAGGAGAAGAAAGAGAGAGGAACTAGCGGTTCAAGAAGAGTGAGGTGGTGGACGAGTGACAAGGGATGAGCATGAAATGGCCCCTCCCCGCCACCCTTTGCCGCTCCATGAAAAAGGGAGTAGGAGCAAATGACTTTGGGACCAAACTCCAATCACATGTTGACCCTAGACGACACTTTAGCACCGCAAATTAAATAAAAAGTGAAGAAGTGACACTCCTCTTCTCCTTCCCATAAAGAGCGTACAAGGCTCGATCAAAAAAAAAAAAAAAAAAAAAGAGCGTAAAAGGCATTTAGTCACTTTTCAAACCACCCCTCAAAACTTGAGAAAAATTTTAAAAAAAGGAAAAAGAAAAATATCGTGCTTTAGAATAATATATTACTCTAGTTATAAAAGAAACATAGGTGCATCGGAAGGTTTTCGAAAAGGGTTAATACCCTAAAAATCACAAACCTAAGATATCTTGTGACAAATTTACCCCAAACTATTTTTTTGATCATAAAAAACCTCAAATTGGTATACATTTGATAAATTTACCCCAAACCGGTATACTTGTGACAAATTTACCCTCCGTTAGTTTTTGTTAAATTTTATTGTCAAATTATTAAGTTAAATAATATGTGACAGTTAGTGGTATAATTTTATGTTCCGTTTGTCACGTTTATAAATTTTGTGATTTTTTTGTGGTATTAATTCAATTTAGCGGATGGTACATTTGTCACAAATTTACTAGTATTGGATTTTTTTGCGATCGAATAAATTAGTTTGGAGTAAATTTGTCAAAAATGTACCAGGTTTATGGTTTTTTTATGGTTAGTCGGGGTAAATTTGTCGCTGCAGATACAGGTTTGGGGTTTTCATGGTCGGAAAAATAGTTTAGGGTAAATTTGTCACAAATGTACAGTTTGAGGTTTTTCAAGTATTAACCTTTAGAAAATGAAAATGGAAGGTGCTCGAATTTTGGCAGAGGGGGAGGGAGACAGGATTTGGATGAAAAATTTCCCTCAATTTTTTTGTTCCTTTTGTTTTCCAAAAATAGCACAGCAGCCGATAATTTTATTATGTTGGTCCTCGCATGCATTCATCAATAGTCGCATTTCCTTCTTTCCTTTAAAAAAGTTATTCTCTATTGCCGAATGAGGTAATTCTTCCTTATTGCCGAATGAGCTAATTCTTTCTTATTGGGCTTGGCATGGCAAAAGGTAAAAAGAGTTTTATCTCTTCCATCGTCACACGTCCATGAGTAGAAATGAAAGAAAATAAATTAAAAGAAAGGAGACTGTGCACTGGATTTGTCCTCATCTTTCTGGACAACTCGAAGCTTTATTCGCTGTCCTCAGCCAGACTTCTCAGTCAATTTCCTTATTGGAAAGTAGCCTCGTAAGGAAGCCGCAAGAGTGACGCCGAGAGGACTGCTAATATGAAAACAAGAAGCCGCAGGCATGAAGAAGCACTGAGAAGCTGTTGAAGACGAAAGTGTCCCCATCAATGAAATTCTCGATTAATCTTTAAAATTAAGAATTATTTTCCATCTTCTTTCCGAATTTTAATGAATATGGATAATATTTCTTTTGATATGATTTCTTTGCCTCATTTTGCTCATTTAAAGAAAACCCATATATATATTTGATTGGGCTCTTGTATTTCATGTCAAATTAGGTATTTTATTTATTCCGGATTAATCCAAAAAAAAAATTAGGATGAATTAGGTTGCATTTCTTAGAAAAGATTTGGGCAATTTTTATTTCGAATTTTATAAAAAGGAAAAAGTAAACATAAAAAATATCATGCCATCTCACCTAGGTCATCCTCCCACGTCATTTAGTCATTTAGGATCCTGAGGATTTAAAAGTGGCATATCAGGATTTAACACTTTCTCATTATTGGATTAGATTATATAATTAATATGGTATGGGTATCATATTAAATTCCCATATTAGATTCCGTGTTGCATGTCATATTGGTTGGACATTTTATCATTACGGTGCATGCAAATTAGCTTTCAATAAGTGAAAATCCAACAAATTTGAAAGATTGCGAAATCATATACACAATTACTCATGTGATTTTCTAGCTAGGTATAGATTGATTGCTTCAAGATATAGATTGATTGCTTCAAGATAAGTATTTCCTGCTATGTTAACAATTTATTTAAAGTGCAGGTAATGATTGCCCACCTTGCATTAAAAACATTATTTTAGATAAAAGAGAAAAGGTACCACATGATTACTGCTAGGAATAGTTTAAAATCATTCAAAATCAATGCAAGGTGGCTCTAAATCTTTTTTTTTTTTTTGGAAATAAAAAGAGAAAAGCCACCGCTATCATCATCTCACATCTCATGTGTTAGGAATAATTTAAAATCATTTGAAGTCAATATAACGCAAGTTGCGAGTAAAACATTTTTTCCAAATAAAAGAGCTAAATTCTAGTGTAATCATAAAATATTTTTTTGAGATAAAAGAGAAAAACCTAGTGAAGAAAGGGCTGTCGACAAATTTAGTGTATTCCTAATAAAATTTATTTGCATCGTGAATAACTCAAAATTAAAGTGCGAATTGGTATGAATTCGGGGAAAATTGGAGCTAAGTCTAGTATAGGGTGAGTAAGCTGGCGACATGATGATTAAATTGTGTAAGTGAGTGGGCGTTATTTCTATACCAAATGAATTAAGATGCCTATTTTATTTTATTTTTTATGGGCAAACCTAGGATACTATTCACACATTTTTGGTGTGATTTATATTTGGAAAGAGAAATTGAAGTGGTGATTTTATTATTTGCCAAAACACTGTATAATCAGAATAATAATAAGAAGTAGAAAACTGAGGAGGAGGTAACAAAAATATAAAGAAATAAAAATAAAACTAAATTGCTGACACTTAAAAATCCTTTTTCCTTTTCTTTTGCGTCGTAATGAAATTAGCTAGAAATTCTCCTCTGGTCTCCCATCTATGGCTGGCCTCAACCTACAGAACTAGAGATGTTCGCGAGAATCGCATGGGAACGAGAAAGAAGGAAGCATCCTCTTCTTCGGAGAGGAACCGTAATCGAGGCGGAAGAAAGAGCGACGATCGAACGATTTGGTTGGAAATCCTTGCCTTGCCACGGCCTGTGGAGAGAGAAACGGAGACACAGAGGCTTTGTCCTTGCCTTGGTTGGAAATGATCAAGCTGTCCTTGCTGTCTTCTGCATTTTTCCCCTCTCTCTCCCTAGCTTTTTTCCTACCCTTTCCTAGCCTGCGCACGTCCACTCTCTTCCTAGCCTGCACATTTTCTCTCATCTGCAATGCATTTATTGTGGCGCAGAGACTTTCCTCTTTCCTCCTATTTTCTCTTCAAACGAAAGAAAGAGAAGCAGAGGCTTTACGTTGCTCTCCAAAAAAGAGAATTACCATCATTTCTTTCGCCCGATGAATGTTTCAAAATTTTGAATCCCAAAATCTTACCAGGCTCGTCGCTGCTCCGCTATGCGTCAAGTGGCCGTTCTCTGCCGTTGCCGACAAACCACATTACGAGCGCTCCTGCTCTGGCGCCACTCGCTTCTCTCTCCACCCTCATTGCTACTCCGGCGTTTGTCCCGGCGTTCGTCAAGCGGCCATTCCCCCACCGCCATCAACAAACCACATTACGGCCACCCCTTCCGTAAATTCAAAATATCAAGTTTCCTCGTCTTCGCTCTCTCCGGCGCTCTTGCTCGTGCTACATTTGAGCCGACGTCGCTGGCCAGGCTCCTGCTCCTGTCGACGTTCGCCGCAAGCTCGCTCGACCTCATCTCCATCTTCACCGTCACTCTCGGCCTCTCTCTCGCTCTCCCTCCTTCGACCTTCCCCCGCCCAGTGCTGCCCCTCCGTGGATCACGCTCAGCCGTGCCGTTCGAGAACTCGAACCCCCGAAGTTGGTGTTCCGGAGGACGGCCTCCCCAACCGGTGATGTGGTCGAGGGAGCTGCGTGTGTAGGCGCTCGCCCGCGCGGGTGGAGAAATCGTAGCTGGCTGCCTGCCTTTTGGTGAAGTGTAGATGAGCCATGTTGATGCCGAAGGAGCTTGAGCTGGTGATGAAGTTGCGGGGAGGTTCGGTTCAAGCGAAGAAGACGATCCTTAAGAGCCACCATTTCCCGGGTGCGAGAACAAGCGCCTCTCCTGCAGATCGACAACGCTCCTAACTATGGTCAGGTTTCTCAAGCCCTTTCTCCCTTTCCCACCTTATTTTTTTTTATTTGCATTACAAGCATTTGCTCTCATTGCTGCAATAAGTGCCGGTGCGATTGCGCTTTGTGCATGCGTGGATTATCAATCGGTCTTTGTCTTCTAAGTTGATAGCTTTCCTGTAGATGGCAATCGGATTACTATTATGTTAGTTTGTGTTGCGGAGAATTAGGGCGCGAATGATAACATTTTGTTCTTTTTTTCAAGTAACGAAATAAAAAAAGTATTTCTGTTTACGAGAAACAATTTTTGAACAAAAACGCGTTTGATAACGTTTGTCAGGAATAAAAATGAATAGAAACACGTTTGGTAATTTTTATTATTTTTATTATTTTTTTATTTTTTAAACATTTTTATTTTATTTTTATTTTTTCCTTTCTTTTTTATTTTTTTCTTTTTTGGCCGAGCCACCGGCTTCCGACGATCGGCCGACGGCCGGCAGCCTCGCCCAACCACGGCGAGGCTCGGCCTCGCCGGATCTCGGGGCAAGCTCCTAGCCATGGTGAGGCTCGGCCTCGTCGGATTTGGGCGAGCCCGAGCTCGCCCAGCCAAGGCGAGGCTCGGCCTCGCCCGCGCCGGCGACGCTCGAGCTCGCGGGGCTGGCGACGCTCCGGCGAGGTCGCCGACCCTCGAGGGCGTCGCCGGCCCCGGCGAGGTTGCCGACCCTTGAGGGTGTCGCCAGCCATCAACGGCCATGGCCGAGGCCGGCGATTGGCGAAAGAAAAAAAAAAAAAAGAAGAAGAGAAGAAGAAGAAGAGAGAGAAGAGAAAAACGTTTCTTCATTTTTGTTTCTGGAACGAGAAACAACAATTTGTTGTTTCTTTTTTTGTTCGGAAACAAAAAGAATGTAAACGCAACCAAATGCGTTTCTGTTCTTTTTTTGTTCCCGGGAACAAAATCCACACAGAAGTATTCCAGAAACGTTTATTTGGAATGTTTCCATGCACACCCTTAGTTTCTTGTAGCTCATTGAAATGTTATGTGAGGTGGTTGGTTTTCTAGTCTATAGGCCGTCTTATTTTTGGAGAGAGGAATGTGCTTCTTAAAATGCATTTATAAGTCGATTATGGGCGGATAATATTAATTACGTAAGATTTCATAGAGTTATGGGCCGATTGATTCTCTTTTGTGACGCCGATTTGGAATGTCTATCTTGTCATTAGTTTTGTGATGCTGTGCGGTGGCTCATTTCATAGAGTTATGGTCCAATTGATTTTGCTACTTGCAACAACATGCAATCGGAGAATCAATTGGCCCATAACTCTATGAAATCTTATGTAATTAATGTTACCCATCGGTAATCTATTTATAAATGCATTTTAAGAACCACATTCCTCTCTCCAAAAATAAGCCAGCCTATTAGACTAGAAAACCAACCACCTCACAGAACATTCCAATCAGCTACGAGAAATTAATTCTCTGCTACACAAACCAACATAATAGTAATTCGATCTCTGCCTACAGGAAAGCTATCACCTTAGGAGACAAAGATCGATTGGTAATCCACGCATGCACGAAACGCAGTCGCACCGGCGCTTATCACAGCGATGAGAGCAAATGCTCGTAATGCAAATAAAAAAAATAAGGAGGGAAAGGGAGAAAGGGCCTGAGAAACCTGATGATAGTTAGGAGCACTGTCGATCTGCGGGGAGAGGCGCTTGTTCTGGCACTCGAGGAAGTGGTCGCTCTTAAGGATCGTCTTCTTCCCCTGAACCAAACCTCCCCGCAACTTCATCACCAACTCAAGCTCCTTCCATCGACATGGCTCATCTACACTTCACCAAAACCAACACCAAAAAAAAAAGAAAAAAAAGAAGGGAAACAAAAAAAAAAGGGCAGGCAGCCAGCTACGGTTTCTCCACCCGCGTGCAAGCGCCTATATACGCAGCGCACAGAGCAGAGGCGTGTGAGCTCGAGAACGAAGGGTCAGTTAGATCCTCATCGCCTGAGTTCAAAACTGAGTACACATTCCCTTCTCAGTTTGTCGGCAAAATGATTGGAAAGTGTCAGTTAGATCCTCATCTCTTGCATAGAGTATGGTTTCCTATGCGACTTTGTAACCAAAGGTCGTGTCGGCAACCTTGCAATTAGCCTAGCAATTAAAGATGACTAGTGATAGGCCACGGTTGTTGCTGAAGTAAATAGGAGTTTGCTGCAATAGAATGCTTCCCTTTCAAGAATTAGATCACGTCGGGTTAAGCATCTGTAGGAAAACGTGATACATATTATAATTGTATTTATCAGCTAGAGTGCTATCAGAAGCCAGCTTCCAAACCTGAAGAACCCAATTATCAAAGGGAAAAAAGAAGAAACAAACTCCGATAGCAAATTCATAGAATATGGTTACCTGCTGCAACTGTTTTAAAAGGAAATGTTACTCTCGAAGTTCCGTTTCTACAGGCCAAGATAGATCGAATACAACAGCCAATGGACACATCATGTGACTATCTATAAACCAATGCAAAAATGACACAAACAAGAAGCTTCCAATGCCATGCATTGGTCACTCACCACATCTCAGCCCATTGGGCAAATATGGGTATCTGAAATTACTGGCCATAGTCATTCACGTGGTATCTTACAAGAGCAGTACTGAAGAAAGCCCTAGCGATCCTTTCTGGGACCATGAAAGATTGCATACAACAGCCAGTGATTCAACATGTGACTATCTACAAATCAAAGCGAAAATAACACTAAAACAAGAACCTTCCAATGCCATGCATTGGTCACTCACCACATATCTCAGCCCATTGGCAAATATGGGCATCTGAAATGACTGGCTGTATTCATTCGGGCTTATCTAACAAGAGCGATATTGAAGAAAGCCCGAGTGATCCTTTTTGGGACTATGAAAGCTTTATCTTATTTTATTTTACATCACAAAGTAAAACATTAGACATCGAGTATCCACAGCAGTCAGACGCACGTCCAAATTATTCAAGTACAGTTGATCTCTTCCCCAATTTGGTGAGTTATTGTACTAGTATCCTTCTAGCCATGTTATTGTCACAATAGTTCTGTAAAACCTCATTTATGTTCTCGAGAGCCTTATCGTACGATATAAAACCCATGAACCAGAATTCATAACCATCTCTCGTGACAATCTGGATGTACTTTTCAGAAGGATTCAACCTGTTTGAAGGATTGACGGTGCTCAACTGATCGAGCAGCAGAACCACCTAGACAATCAATCAGAATGAAAGCACGTGAAGAACTGATGGTTGGAGATTGAAGCTCAGTGGAACTTGAGATACTTTTTCTGTGTATGTTTCACCACATTCAGATGCTTCATGCTAATCAATTGAAGTCTCCATCATTTATTATCAAGGTAACTATCTCATACTCCCCTTTCTTTAAACCGAAATTCTTATTCTTAATTATGTCTTGTACTCCCCTTCCTTCAATCCAAATCCGTTAGTATCTCTCCATCCGTCATTTTTCAACATTATTTGTAACCTAAACTCGCACCTCATAGCACTATGTTGAAAGTCCTCGCTAGATTTTCTATTGGATCCGAAAATCCACATTATATAACCAATGACATATTCAACTAATAATGCTAAAGCATGATACAGGCGTGATTAAGATAAAAAAAGAAAAAAAAGGTAATAAACCTATACAATATGGTGATGGCCAAGAGAGGGAGCTACGTGTGAAACATCATCAAAACCACGTTTCATTCTCGCGGATCAAATGGTTTTGATATGTGACTATACTTGTGTAATACTAGTGTTAATATGCTCAAAATGATAATCTTCATAAGTTATTTTACTAGTAGATGAAGTAAATATAGTATCTTTGCCAATGTTAGTCCAAGTTCTATCATCCCTTGTTGACATTTCTGTTGGATAAAAAAGCGGCTTGGGAGGAATTTGTAGATCATCTACCTCTCCTTTGGGCATTTCCAAGATTTTGTGCATCGAAGGACATTTGCTAGGATTTAATTGTATACACGAAAGAGCAACTATTATCACCTTCTTTATTATTCTCCTATTCTCCTTGCTTGCTTCTTCCATTGGAACGTCCATTCCTTCACTAAGTTGGTCATAAACTAATAAAGGAAAGTAAGTTTGACTAGAACACTCTGCAATCGTGTCCCAATTTTTTCTCCCACTAGCCATTTCCATCACCAATTTGCTGAAACCATAGACATAAGCATTGTAAGAAATGCCCCCAAGGTTCTTGAAGGCCAACTCTGAAGCCATGTATCCCAAGGTTCCTCTTGCAACAGTCAGAGTCATGGTGTTGTAGTCCATTAGATGCAGTCTAGCGCCCAAAGTCAAAAACTTTTGGGATGAAATCCCTGTCAATAAGAATGTTGTGAGGCTCAATATTAAAGTGTAGAATTTGCATATCGCATCCTCAATGAAGATACTTGATCCCTCTAGCCACTCCGAGAACAATCTTGTACACTTCCTTGCAAACAAGAGAATTCCCTCTTTTTGTGTGAAAATGTACATATCCAAGGATTCATTGTGCATGAAATTGTAGAGAAGATCTTGTTTCAAGCCTTCGAAGCAATAACCAATGAGTCTGACCACATTAACATGATGAATTCTTCCTATGGTGGCCACTTCGCTGATGAAGTCTTGTCCGTTCAATTTCCCCTTCTTTAGAATCTTGACCACCACTTCGTGGTCGCTCGAGAGTCTTCCTTTATAAATAGAACCATACCTCCCTCGCCTAGTTTTTCCTTAAGGCCACCTGTGATTTTCTTAGTGTCTGAGAAAGAGTACCTTATCGGCAATAAATTATTATTGGTATGCAAAAATTCCTACAACATTTCGATCCATTGCCAAGTGTCTTCCCATTCCTTTGTGTGTTAGCAAAATCATCACCCATGAGACCCCTGTCGCAACCTACCCTCGGGGGAGGGAATAGGTTTAAGAGTATTGCCTAAAGGACGGCCCTAAGGCCCATGATTAGGCGCGGGCTCTCCCAAGCCCATATCCCGCGTAATATTATGATATTTTTTAGGAATTTTGCACAAAAGGAGTCGCCACTAACCTATTGGGGTTGGCTAGAAACTAAGTGAGGCATGTGAGTGTACCTCACTTCCTACGCAACCAGAGAATCTAGAGTCGGGGATTTGATTACACTAATTGACTAATTAGTGCCATTTTGGTACCTAATATTGTTCATTTTAACAAAATGATTTTCATCAGGCAGTTTGAATTGATTTCATACTTATCCACTAACATAGGAGGTGAGCATGTAGGTGTGCGATCAATAAAGTAATAATTATAACTACCAAGATCCTATTTGCCTTAAAATTAAACATATGCAAATTAAACACAAAACACACAAATTAAACATGCGATAAAAACAATATACAAGAAAATAAAGGCCTAATTACACTAAAGCGGCAATACATAACAATTCCTAACCAAACCCCATTATTTTTGGATTTTCGAAATTATTAATTTAATTTAATTTTTAATTTTTTAATTTAAAAAGATTCGATTTTTTTAATTTTTTCTGAGTTTTTGAATTTTCGGAATTTTTTTGAATTTTTATCATTTTTCAAAATTTTTAATTTAAAAAATAATTTTTTTGAATTTTTTATTTAATATTATTATACTTCAATAAAATGGGTTCGGACTAGGTAAACCCAATCCGGCCCGTGGACCCAACCCAAACCCGGATCCAACACTTTTGGATTAAAAAAAAAACATCATTTTCAAATTTTAAAATTTAAAAAAAAATTCCTTTCATTTGTCTTTTCTCACTGCACACTCCCCTCCTACGATTCCTCCTTCCCAAGACCAACTTTTCCTTTCTTTTTTAATATTTTGTTTTACTTTTCCATTTTTTCTTTTTCTCTTTCTTTTATTCTTTTTTTTTTCTTTTGGTCTTCTTCTCCTCCGTGCTTACCCCGCAATTTAGGGGTGTCAAAATACCCGACCCGACCCGAACACGAAACATGTTTCGTGTTCGGTCGTGTTCGGGTAACAAATATAAAACAAGCAAAAGAAATGTGTTTCGGGTTGGGTCGGGGTTCGAACATTGTTCGACCCGAAACAAGTTTTCTAAAGTCCAAACACGCCAAAACCCAAAAACACAAACACGAACAGTGAACACAACTCAAGCACCGAAGGCTGAAGCACATACCTCGTCGGCTCCGCCTTCTTCTCCGACGAGTGCGCCTTCTCGTGGAGTCCGCTGACGCCCTCCGATCGACGCGCCTCCGCCTCGCCGTCGCCGTCACCACCCCTCGCCTCCGCCTCGCCAACGCCGAAACCCTTGTTGCCGCGTGCGGCCGACCATTGTCGACGGCTTGGGACCGGGTTCGCCGGCGATCATGGCGCTCGCTTCTCGCCTCGTTTCCAAGCTTAGATGTATATTTGCTTGAGGCTTGAGCTAAGACACCGGATATTGTTCCTTTTCTTTTCGAGCTGCGAGGGTGATTGTTCTTTCGCGTTGTGTGCAGACTCTGTGTTTGCTTCAATTCCTGAGTGAACTGCGGCGTACAGTTTTTGAGCGATTGTGGCACTAAAGTTAGCGGGTTCCCATGTCGGCATATCTCGCGAAGCTTGCTTGAATCTCCGTGAAACCATACTGAAGTGAGGATCATCCACAGGACATGATGGGTTCGGAGGTTGAAACGCTTGAGGAGAGATTGAAGTCTTCCTCGGTCCAGCTCCATGCGGAAGGTGCCATTCTTGAAAGGTGCCATTCTGATTTTTTTCTCCCGAATTTGTTTGTCATACTTGTTCTGCTTTGTCCAAAAAATCCTAAGCAATTGACTGTGAAAGATCATTTTTTTGGCTATGTTTGTTAAACTCGAAAAATCCCAAGCAGTTGACTGACTACACCTTAACTGTCACGCCCCGAACCTCGAGCGCGCCAACATCCCACTATGGTCATGCAAATGCGACATTCCCAGGTAATGTCGCCGACCCCATTCATTTATTATTACGCAAGCGGAACGTATTATAAAACCCCTGACAATAAAATACGGGATAGAAAAGCAGGAAACAATTTCACAACCAATCACTTACACAAACCAACGGAGTTACAGACGAAGGCCTACAGCCAAAAGTCTACAAGAGACCGGCTCTTAAAAAGGAACTGTCCTACGACCTACAAATCGGACACGCTCTCCAATCCTTATGGCTTCGCCTCTGCAACTCCTCAAGACCAACCAAAGCTATCTGGCTGCTCCGTCCACCGGGGACCTGAAATGGTTATTCAATAACCACTGAGACAACGTCTCAGCAAGTTCAACCCCCTAAACCCTTATTAGAAAGAAAATACGCCCCAGAGTGGTCTAGCCACACAGCACGAAGACTTACCTCGCCTTCTTGCCCGCCCGCAGTTAGTACAATTCATATCACTCAAGCACCGTAATGACAAGAATGTAAGCCATCGGAACACAATCAATTTCACTTAATTTCACAATCACAGCAAGCATTCCATGTCATCATTATCCACTGCCACACAAGAGTACAACCTATTCGCCGGTCGGCTATCTACTAATATTACAGCATTTCTAGAAGAATAAAGGTCCAGTCGGTCTCGCCACTACTGCGACCATGCCACGTCGTTCTATCGACAGCATTTCTAGAAGAATAAAGGTCCAGTCGGTCTCGCCACTACTGCGACCATGCCACGTCGTTCTATCGACAGCATTTCTAGAAAAATAAAGGTCCAGTCGGTCTCGCCACTACCGGCGACCATGCCACGTCGTTCTATCGACAGCATTTCTAGAAGAATAAAGGTCCAGTCGGTCTCGCCACTACTGCGACCATGCCACGTCGTTTTATCGACAGCATTTCTAGAAGAATAAAGGTCCAGTCGGTCTCGCCACTACTGCGACCATGCCACGTCGTTTTATCGACAGCATTTCTAGAAGAATAAAGGTCCAGTCGGTCTCGCCACTACTGCGACCATGCCACGTCGTTTTATCGACATCATTTCTAGAAGAATAAAGGTCCAGTCGGTCTCGCCACTACTGCGACCCAGCCACGTCATTCTCTTGACGGCATTTCTAGAAGAATAAGGATCCAGTCGGCTTAGCCACTACTCGCGACCCGAGCTTTTCAACTAGCACACGACAATTCGATATCGATCCCTGGATACTTTACATGTCACTCACGTACTCCAATTTCAGTATTAACCCTTCCAAATTCGATTTCGGTGTCAAACCCGACACGTGGGAATTTCGAATAAAATTTCCATTTTTCACAATCAACATTCAATTTGCAATAATTACTCATCAAATTCAAATTCTAAACACACAAAGCAGCGATCGGCACGAAATTCTGAGCGAATAGGATCAAAAATAAATTTTCGAGTTTTTTTTTTATAATAATAATATTTTAATAATTTCGGAATATAATATAATATTATAAATTCCAGAATTTCGAAACAATTAAATAATTCAAAAATAAAACCCTATTATGACCCATCAAAGCTTAACATTAAATAAACTCTCTTAGCCTTTAATTAAACATACTTTAGATTAAACAAACATCTTAATCTAAATCACAATTAAATAAACTAAATTAACCACCTAAGATTACTTAACTTAGACTAAGCACACTTAGGGCATCATTAACCGTCTAATCAAGATTTAGTGAGCTAAACTCACCGGATTAGCTAGCCGAGCGGACCAAAACGACGGGGACGCCGAGGAGAACAACTTTCCTCAAAGCGGGCCGAGCATCCGGGCTCGGGAAGGCAGCCAAAACGAGCCAAACACCCACTGCCATACCCATTTTTCCAGATTCTACTTGCTGCTGGTTGGGGGCGAAGGAGGGCAGATCCGGGGCCGGTTGAGGCGCACAAGGGCCGAGATGGGCCGAGGGACTTCCGGCGAGCTGAGGCGGGGGCGCACGGCGGCTCACGGCGGCGGGGACGAGCTCGGCAGCTCCCGGAACCCACGAACCGAGGCGAGACGCAGCGGGCGTCGGCCAAGCGTGGGCGAGCGCGGGCAACGGCGGAGCGCGAGACGGTGAGCGGCGACGGGCGGAGGCGTGCGGCTGCTCCGACGGTGCTGCTTCGGCGTCCATCCCAGATCTGGGATCTCGAGCAGCAAACGAAGATGGAGAGAAGGCTTCGACGGTGAGCGAACGCGCGGCTGCGCGCGCAAACGGCGGCGAAAACGACGGCACCGGCGGCGAGCGACGAGCGGCGAAGGAGGCGGACGGCGAGGGACTGCTTCGGCTTCTTCCTCTGAAATTTTCTGGTCTTTCGCACAAAGAAAATGGAGGAGAAACCAACAGAAGGGAGAAGGAGACAAGAGGGAGGAGAGAGAAGGAGGGGGCCCTTTTTATTTTCTTTTTTTTTTCTCTTTCTTTAATCCCACACAATGGCCCACCACATGACCTCATGGGTGACATCACACTCCACTCACCCAATCCCCCACAACCTTTTCCAATGGGTTCACTTGCAATTTCCGCCGGGGTCCAATTCTTTGAACAACAACTTCTTCAATTCCACTTGATTCTCTTCCAATTGAGTCCAATTGAAGTTCATAAAATTAATCCAATGTCACCACACTTCGATTCACATCTTCACTTGTCCATAGAATCAACTTAAGTCCCAAAAGCGCGATCCAAGGTGAACCTACTAATTTCTCGAGCCAAAATAGTCATTCTCTGATTTAATTGCTGAAAAACTCTAATCGCATGAAAAATCTTCCAAAGATGATTCAATGATCTTAAAATGATTTGTGACACACCAGACTTCAATTTCCGAATTCGATCTCAATTCCACGGTTAATTTCACTTTGGCACGATACTAGCGCGGCCTAACCTACCGGGTAGCCTTTAGAAATTTTCATGCATTTGACCTGTGGTTGATCATCTCAAGCCACAATGTACATCTCTGAAACATTGGCGACTTTCGGTTGTCGAGGAAATCTCAAGGTTTCAAATACGAACACAGGGTACCCAATCGATAGAAAATTCGGTCAAGTGCCGATCGACACGAATTGTGCGATCCGGTGGAATCACCCACACCTGATCACATGCCTCTGTCGAGTCGACCTATCTCCGATCTCTAATCGATTTTAATTGTGCCGTAATGACCCTTGCAGACTAGCTCGGTCGAAAGGTCGCTTCCTGGTCAAATTCTCGAGTCTGATGCATTAGAAACTCTTAATAGCTTCACCCGATAGACTAGTTTCCACATGAGTGGCCAACTCAAGGAAAAGAACTATATGCGTGCCAACGAAATGCCCGTCTCAATTTATTGAAAATAGAATTGGAAAATCGGGATGTCACATTAACTAACTACTGCTGCTAAGGCCTGTGGGTTGCTCGGGGAAGGGAAACTTAGTGAGCGGTTGCAAGGGTTTATTATCAAGTTTGGTCTCCCGGCCAATGCTTGTGTGGAAGCAACTTTGCTTGATATGTGCACTCATTGTGGGAGGATGGTGGCTGCTGGAAAAATGTTCAAACGATGGCCTTTTGAGTGGGATAGCTCTATTATTTGTACTTCTATGATATGTGGGTATGCACGTAATGGGCTGCCGGATGAGGCAATATCACTATTTTGCCGTTGTAAAGTAGAAGGGAGCATAATTCTTGATGAAATTGCATCAATTTCAATACTTGGTGTTTGTGGAACTTTAGGGTCTGATAGGATGGGTGAGCAGATTCACTGCCATGTTCTTAAATTTGGATTATTTTCAGATTTAGAGGTAGCAAACACATTGATCATTATGTACTCAAAGTGTTGGAATATGGATGCTGCTAAAAAAGTCTTTAACATTATGCCTGCACATGATATAGTTTCATGGAATGGCTTGATTTCGGGGTTCATTATTCACAGGCGGGGAGATGATGCCCTCACTGTCTGGTCAAACTTACACAATGCGGGGATAAGCTAGTTCGTGGATTTGGGTTTCCTTGTGATGTATTAGATTTGTCAGACTGTTCAAATAATTTGCTTCTTTTAGACAAATTATGTGACCATAAGAAACTTTTTGAGGTGATGATAAGAGAGACCTGTTATCTATTGTGAATTGAAGATTTCTGCATATACTAAAGATGATTGTACTAAAGAGTATGATTTTGCCTTTAGCTTCTCATATCACCATCTCTTTTTCTTTTTCCTTTTTCTGCGGGAAGTCTCGGGGACATCAAGTCAAACCTTGTGAGGCCAGTCAAATGGTAAAATGCAGGGACAACCAAATTAGAGATGCCCCCATAAAGAACAAGAAAAAAACTAGACAATGCAGATTGATCTATGTATGACCCAGTGAGACTGTAAAGATAAAATTGGAGTGCAAGCTTCCTATCGTTCGGGTAAGAGTGCAGGTCCTTTGAAGCAATGCGTTGTTCGTGTGATTTTGCTAAGACGAGCAAAGTTGCAATCATCCATTTAGATTGCTTTTTACATTGCTTCGGTTGTGTTCCTGCAATTTTAGGATATATAGTGTCTTCTTCCGATTATGCTTAGAACTTGCTATTGGGGCAGGTTTACCATTCAAGTTTTGTTGATGAAGCAATCACATTCTTCCGGGCCAATGTCTTTTTTAGGAACTTCGATAGAAAGAGTGCTGCGGATAAGCTCCTCATTTATTTGACATTCTATATCAATGTGGCACTAAATTATGCTTGTGCTCATTTGTAGAAGATACATTCATTTGCGGCCCGATGCCCGTTCAACTCTCACCCGAAAAAAAAAAAAAAAACTGGAAACCCGACCCGACCCGACCCGACCCGAATTTCCTATGTGAGTTTAACGTGTTTTGGGTCGGGTCGGGTCGGGTCACATATGTGACCTGTATGTTTCGGGTCGGGTCGAGTAACATCAAGACCCGACCCGACCCGACCCGTTTACACCCCTACCCTGCATGCCTTCAACCCTCCCGAAGATTGTCTTCTCCTTCCTCGCGACACTACTCACCAAAATTTGTTTCTTTACCAAAACTAATTCGAACAACAACAATAACCAAAGCACTTAGCATCCCTTCTAACACCAAACCACCCCGACCAACGCAAATCAACGCCGGCCATCTAACTCGAGGGCTGCTACACCATTTTCGGATGCAAACACCCCCAGCTCAAACACACATGATTGCTTCACGAAAACCGCATGAAATCACGATGAAAACATAAAAGACAAGCATGGTCCAACATATATATGAACAAGCGCAAATCAAACCGAGTTTGAACGCAGGTTGTTTCTCAGTTCTCTGAGACATTTTGTCAAACATTGGGTGTGCAACAGCTAAAAGGGGCATACGGGCTCACTCGAAGCTCGAATCCGAGTAAAGATCAACACAATATGCACAAGCAACACTCAAGATCCACTAAGGGACATATATCACACTCGAACAGATGCGAGCACAGCAAGTATTTTCAACCACAACATACTCACGGACTCGAATTTCTTTCAGGCATTTCATCAACCGGTTAGCCTACACAATAGAAACGAAGGATCTTTGGATTGGTATAGACTCAAGCACAAGCTTGGATGTCTATCAACATGCACTAGCACATCTATGAGCTTTCATGGAGGATCGGTGAAGCCGAAGCTCGCGTGAACAGGTTGGCCGTGAGCTCCGGCCCGAGACCTCGAAGTGAAGCGGGAAGCCTACCTGATTCGGATGGCGAGCAACGGGCGTACTTCAGGCTACGGCAAAGCGCTCTCTCCCCAATTGTCTCTCTCTCTCAAGCTCGCCCTTTGGTGCTCTTTGTTCTCTCTTGACCAAAAAAAAAACAGCCGTGAAAAACCCCCATCCCCTCTTTGCTTTCTTCCTTTTAAGCTTGGCCAACGACAGGCTCGCATGGCTTCTGCCACCGCCAGTTTGTCACGGCTGCTTGATCTCTGACCCTGGGATCACGCCGTCCTCTGCCTTCACGATCCTTTGCCTTGCCCCTAGTACGTTTCTCTTTTCTTCTTCTTTTGTAGGAGTGTGGTTGGTGTGAAGGGAGGAAGAAGACTCACGCATGGGCTAGGCTGAACTAAAAGGAGATGGGTCGGCCCAATTGCAAAAGAAAGAAAAGGAAAAGAGATAGGTCAATGAGCCCACAGACGAAGAAAAGCCCTTTACTTGGCCTCATTCGATTTTCTTATACCTTTTAATGATTTTTTTTTATCTTTTTCTATTTTTTTAAATTTCGAAATTTTTTTATTAAATTTTTTTGTAAAATTTCTTTGATAAATATGAAAACTAGTGATGTAAATGCTCCTAATGTCTATATGTGATGCAATTTTAATGAATTTTTTTTTTGTTAAAGAGTTAGAAATTAATCCATAATTCTCTCTTGCAATTAATAAACACTTAAACAAATCGCCAAAATTTAGATGTCAACAACTTCCAAGATGAACTTCACAGCTACATTAGAAAATTGTGGGTGTGTTAAATTGTTTGCATTTAGAAACATAAAATCAATTCATAATGAGAAGATTGTTGTAATTTTACCAATGACATAAAGTAAAAATACCCAGCCGAAAATTCCTGCAAAAAACAAATAGCCAGAAATTCCTGCAAAAGAAAGTGAATATATGACAAGTGAGAGTTAAAGAAATTCAAAAGACGCTTATTTAGACCAAAATCAAGCAGTTAGTTTATTGGTTCAATTCATTAACATTTGTTGGTTGAATTCAAATTAAATAAATAAAAAATGAATTTATTATTACACGTATAAAATACCACAACATCATTTACCAAACTAATTGATCTTAATGGGTCTTTCAAATTACATGGGCTGTGAAAAGATTACATATGACCAAGCTCAGTTTCTAGTTTAGATCAAATTTCAAAGATTTTAACCAGATATATCCTCACGACTTTTTTTTTTTTTTTTGGGTTAAGAAAATTGAACAAATTCAAAATTTCTTACCTTTCTTGGGTTTGCACCAAATTTGGCATTTGCCGCTCACCAAACTTGATGTTGGCTATGAATCTTACCCGTCACTGGAAGCCATGAAAACTCAAGCTCATAAACCATCTGTTCATGAATTTGGGCATAGGACCGAAGATTATTGCCATCAGCCCCATGGTATCATTGGCAGAAGCTCTATAGTGCAAGCAGTTTCCACAGGGCATAATCGCCTTCTTGTACTAGAAAAATTGGAAGATTCGATTCCATCAGGGCATGACGAAGTGTCAATGTAAAACCAAGAAGCAATAGCCTTCGTGCAATTCATAATCGAAACGGTCTTGTATGGCTCTCAACCATAGAATTCATATGACTTGTATCCAGTGCAACTATACGAATCATGTTTGCTAAAGTTGCGGCATGACGGAGCGGAGAGAAAGAGGTGAACAATTGCCCTTTGTCATCCCTACATTGGCAACCCTAGTCATGTAGTTGGTATAGTTGATGTTGTACATAGTATTTGCTCGAATACAAATTCAAAATGGTTCGATTAGTTAAGCAGGCTAGCTCATAGTTAGGGTCAACGCAGGCTTCTAGATTGCCCCTCGGCTGAAATGTATACCTTATGTTCTTGACCTCGCCGCAAGAGTTAGTGCACTAATTATTTTCGAAGTCCGATGCTAAAAGACTGATATAGAAGAAGAAAGAGAAGAAAAATGAGTTGATCTTTGGGCGTTGGTTAGGCAATAGGAGAGAACACGAATCAAGTAGGAAAATCTATGGTTTAGTGTGGAGATGCAAAAGAGATAGATGAAGATGGATAGGAATAACTTCAGTTGCTTTGTTTCTTGAGATAAAGAGGGGGAGAAGGAAAAATCTCTGACTAGGAAACTAATTTGTGTGGAAGTGAGTGATTTGGGATGTAGCGACCACAAAATGGGACGTGTGAGAGCAGGAAAAGATTGGGATTGGTCGTCTGAAAAGTCAAAAGCCGGTCAACATACGAGACGAGCACAAAGGGAAAAGGCAAAAATGCTAAATGCGCAAAGGATATTCGTGAAATCTCTCGCGCAAAAAGATGCGTAGAATGTGCGAGGCCTTTCTCTACATTTCATATTTTCGAATTTCCCTTTTCGATTATAAAAAGTCAAGTGTAAAAATTATAATTGTTGTATAAATAATTTTTTTTAGGCCACCCTAATTATGTAGTTGGTATAGTTGATTCACCGCACAGAGTATTTGCCCGAGTACAAATGAAGAATGGTGTGATTATTTGTGCAACCGAGCTCATAATTAGGGTCATCACAAACTCTCAGATCGCTCTTCAGCCAAAATGTCTAACATATATTCATGATCTCATCGTAAGAAATGGTGCACCGATTATTTTCAACAACAATACTAAAAGACTGAGGTAGAAGAAGGAAGAGGAGTTGATCTTTGATCATCAACCACAACACAATAGGCGGACGACGCGAAAGCATTCACGGAGCAGCGTGGGCGTATTGGCTCTCGCATTGCTTTGGTTGAGGTTGACAAAGCCAGGAATTGAGCTACTTGGGGTGGCTACTTGGGAGGCTCGAGCTCGCCAATTTGGTGAGGCTAAGCCTCGTCGATCTTTGGCGAGGCGTTGGCTCACCAATCTAGCAAGGCTTGACCTTGTCAGTCTTTGGCGAGCTCAAACTCGCCCAAGACTAGCTCAACTCGACTCGTCGAAATTGGGTAGCTCAAGCCTCACCAACCTTGGGTGAACTTGTTCCTCACCTGTGGCTGATTGTTGGCCATCATTGTGGCTGGCGATTGGCAAAGGAAAGCGAAAACGAAAATAAAAAATGAACATAAATAAATATTTTCATTTTCTTTAAAAATGAATTATTAGAAAATATTTTCTAAAAATATCACGTTTTCCGTGAAGCAAATGAAGCCTAATTAACCTGAGCAAACTCATAGAAGAAACAAGAATCTGAAGTCCCCACCGTCTATTGTTTAGTTAACCGCCACTCCCACCTCCCCTCCTAAAAAAAGAAAAAGATCGAAGTTTTCATTTATCATCTCTCCTAAAATTTTATCTATCTCTCTCCATTCATTCTTTTTCAACGTTATGCATGGCGACAATTGGTGTGCCGTGGAGCCATGCGTAGCATGAGTTCTGTGCTGGTTGGCCTTTTAAACAAAGAGTCCAAAACCCAAACTCACTCCTCGTAGGACTACACTAAAATACAATCGAAATTAAGATTTATAAACATAGTTATAAACGTCTAGAATCTGATGGCCATAAAAGGAGACCTACATCATCAATACGATCTGTTTCTATTTGTGACATATGTGACTGGAGTAGGTGCTACTGATATTTATCTATGCTTGTCTAATACTAATACTAGTTTGCTCAAGATGCGAAGCTTCATAAGTTGTTGCACTAATTGATGAAGTAGATATAGTATCATTGTCTTTGTCGGTCCAAGTTTCATCATCCCTTGCTGACATTTCTGTTGGATAAAAGAGTGGCTTGGGAGGTACTTGTAGATCATTTGCTTCTCCTTCGAGCATTTCCAAGACTTTATGCATCGAAGGGCGATCACTGGGATTCAATTGTATGCACCAAAGAGCAACTATTATCATCTTCTCTACTATTCTCTTATCCTCCTCGCTAACCTCTTCCATTGTAACATTTAATCCCTCACTAAGTTGGTCATGAACCCATAAAGGAAAGTAAATATCACTAGAATACTCCGCAACCGTGTCTGCATTCTTCCTCCTACTGGCCATTTCCATTAACAATTTGCCAAAACTATAGACATCAGCTTTGTAAGAGATACTCCCAATGTTCTTATAGACTAGCTCTGGAGCCATGTATCCTAAGGTTCCTCTTGCGGCAGTTAAAGACACGGTGTTGTGGTTCGGGGAGTACAATCTCGCCAGCCCAAAGTCAGAAACTTTTGGAGTTAAATCCTTATCAAGAAGAATATTGTGAGGCTTAATATCAAAATGTAGAATTTGCATGTCGCATCCTCGATGAAGATACTTGATCCCTCTAGCCACTCCGAGAGCAATCTTGTATACTTCCTTACAATCAAGGCAAGTCCCCTGTCCTCGTGAGAAAATGTGCTTATCCAAAGACCCATTGTGCATGAAATCATAGACGAGAGCTTGTTTGGAGCCTTCAAAGCAAAAACCAATGAGTCCAACCACATTAACATGATGAATTCTTCCGATGGTAGCCACTTCACTGATGAAGTCTTGCCCATTTGCTTTCCCATTCTTTAGGATCTTCACCGCAACATTGCAACCGCTTCTTAGTTTTCCTTTGAACACAAAACCATACCCTCCCTCACCTAGTTTGTCCTTAAGACCGCCTGTGATTTTCTTGATCTCCGAGTAAGAGTATCTTATCGGCCAGAAGTTATTGTTAGATTGCAAAAATTCTTCAACGTTTTGATCAATTGCTAAGTGTCTTCTCCTCCATTTGTGTATAAGCAACATCATCACACATGGGGCTCCCAAGATGAATTTCACAACCATGAATTCCCTGTATTTTGGTGAACACACAAGAGAATTGAGGATGTGTAATTTTTATGATAACCAATTTGTGGGTACATTAAATGTTTGCTTCTAGAAACATTAAATCAATTTCACAATGAGAAGATTGTAGTAATGTTACCAATGAGGGAGACCGTGCGCGCCGGAGTAAGCAGGTAGTAAAATAAGAGGAGACCAAATCCTACAAGGGAAATTGAATACGTAAGTGAAAGCTGAAAAAAAATTTAAAAGATAACTAATTTACCATAATCAAGTAATGAGTGTCCTGGTTCAATCCATTAAGATTTGACGCGGAATCTGAACTAAATAAATAAACAAATGAATAAAAATGCATTCATTATTATACTTACAAAATACCACAACATCATTTATCAAACTACTTAATTTTAATGGCCATTTTGAAATTACATGAGCTCCGAAAAGATATACAAATGACCGAGCTCAATTTCACATTTAGGTGAAAATTCACAGCCAAATATATTCGTTGAGAAAACTGAACAAATCACAAGTACTTACTTTCACTGCAATAAATTTGGTTCGTAGCGTTGATGCTGCACCGCCGACAACCTTTGAATTGCATCTTACAAGCTTTTTGAAGCCATGAAAGCTCAAATCCATAAGACATCTGTTCATGAATTTGTGCATAGGAACGAAGATCACTACGATTAACCCACCGTGGTATCATTGCCATATGCTTTATAGTGCATGCAGTTTCCACAGACGAGACATTCGCATCGATCATGGCATATACTCGCCCTCTTGTACTGGAGAAATTCGAAAGTTCAACCCCATCAAAGCACGATGAAGCGTCGACATAAGGCAGAGAATCGATAGCCTTCATGCAGTCCACGAATGCCACGGTCCTTGGAAACATTTCATCCTCGTACGTTTTTATCCAGCATTTATACGGCTTCCATTCGTGGCTGAAGTAGTTGCACGACAAAGGGTGATGAGGAAGAGATGAGCAATTTCCGTTTAGCGCAACATCAGCAACCCGAATTGTATAGTTGGCATGGTCGATGTATCGTACATAGTACTTGCTTGGATACAAATCGAGAATGGTGTGGTTGTTTATGCAAGCTAGCTCATAGTTAGGGTCACCACAGCCTTTTGGATCACCCTTCGGATCACCCTTCAGCCAAAATGGGTAGGTTATGTTTGAGATCTCCCCGCAAGAGGTGGTGCACTGATTATTTTCGTTGGCGTTGCTAAAAGACCGATGTAATAGTAGTAGAAGGAGAAGAAGAAGACATATAACAAAGACTCGATTTTTGAGCATCGGTTATGCAATGGCAGAGAGCAGGAATTGAGCAAGCAAGTCGAGTGTTTCAGTGTTGAGATGCAAACGAAGGGAAGATAACAAGCGAGGAATGATTTGTGTTGCCCTGTTTCTTTCTTGAAGCAACAACGGGAGAAGGAAAAATCTCTGGCTACGAACTCAATTGTGTGGAGGCGAGCCATTGAGGTGTAGCGACCACAGAAATGGGACGTGTCAGAGACGGAAAAGATTGGGATTAGTCCGCTCAAAAGTCGAAAGCCGGTCAACGTACGGCACAAGAACAAAGATGCCAATTTATGCACTGTGACAAACCTAAACTTCCATCGACCTCAGGCCCACCCCGACGCCACCAGTTGAGAGACCTCAATAAGATGACGACAGAGAACGATAAACGAGAATAGAAATCAGACTGGAAATGTGATGATCGATGGAGTGCCGTGAAACACTAGCCAGGTGAGTTTTTGCATCCATGGACGCATCTTTCCATTATTTTGGATTTGGTCCCCTAAACTTTTCATTATTTATCATTGAATCCCAAATTAAGGAACCAGTTATACATGTTCTTTGCAATTTTTGGAGGCCAAAAACAGAGAAATTGTATCTGACCCAAAAAAAAGAAAAAAACAGAGATTGTAAATGATGAAACTCGCCATTTTATAATTTTTTTTCCTTGTTAATTAAAAAATACAAAATGAAGTTATATGACTATTGGACCAATACTTTCACGAAACCCAAATGATTATTGGGCTTCGGGATAAGGAGCACGTTCAGCGGCCGAAAAAACTCAACCTTAAAAGTGACAATATTAAATTCACAAAAATTGTAAAATTTTCACATCCATGCTTAAATTGGGACTTCGTTTGCCCATTATTATTTCTAATTCATTCATTTTGATAGAAAGAGTGTTGTGCTGCTTAAAAATGATATTAGGAAATGTTTGGAATAGTCAACACGATCTTGAAAACTGAACACCAAAATACTTATTTGCACTTGAAATGAATTTAAACTTGAGCAAAATACTCAAACCTAATTTTAATAAAGATGGCATATATTTTCCCCTTGAATAAAATTTAGTCTTGATGCAATAGCCTTAGACAATGAATCTTAAAAGGAAAATTAATATCATTTTTTAAGTGCACATTTACCAGTAAAATAAATTTAGCAACCTAATTAATTGAATAAGAATTTTATTAATCGCATGCATTATCTTTATTAAGGGAGAGATCATATTTTGATATCTCACAATATTCTTTGATTCAACTTTTACGTAATTTATAAAAGTCTCCACTATTTATTGTTTAGTTAACTATCTCGCACTCCCTCGCCCTTAAGTCAAAGTTGTCTATTATCTCTCTTTGTCCGCCATTTTCTGACATTATTCGTAGCGATAATTGGTACACCATGAAGCAGCGCGTACATGGGGATCAATGGAGTGCTGTGAAGCCACGCGTATAGTGGGTTGGGTGCTAGCAGATTTTTAAGCAAAGACTTCGAAACCCAAACTCACTCCTAGAACTATGCCAAAAGTCATTAGATTTTATATTGGATACGAGAATCCAAATTACAGCCAATGACATTTTTAATATGATTTGCTAAAGGATAAATCCGGCCTAATTAAGATCCATAAATATAGTCATAAACATCTACAGTATGATGATGGCCAAGAAAGGGGAGCTACACATGAAACATCAATACCATGTTTCAATTTGCCACATACGTGACGGGATCAAATGATTTTGATACATCTCTATACTTGTATAATATCAGTACTAGTATACTCAAGAGGAGAACTTTCGCAACTTATTGCACTAGTTGATGGACTGGCCATAGTATAATTGCCTTCGTTAGTCAAAGTTCCATCATTTGGTCTTGACAGTTCTGTTGGATAAAAGAGTGTCTTGGGAGATATTTGTAAACTATCTATTTCTCCTTCGAGCATTTCTAAGACTTTGCGCATCGAAGGGCGGTCGCTAGGATTCCATTGTATGCACCAAAGACCAACTATTATCATCTTCTTTATTGTTCTCCTCTCCTCCTCACTAACTTCTTCCGTTGGAAATTCTAGTCCTTCGCTAAGTTGATTATGAACCCACAAAGGAAAATAAATCTGACTAGAATACTTTGACATCATGTCCCCATTCTTCCTCCTACTAGCCATTTCCATCAATAATTTTCCGAAACTATAGACATCGACTTTGTAAGAGACGCCATCAAGGTTCTTGAAGACAAGCTCTGAAGCCATGTACCTGAGGGTCCCTCTTGCGGTAGTCAGAGACACAATGTTGTAATTGGTGGGGTACAGTCTCGCGAGCCCAAAGTCGGAAACTTTTGGGGTGAAATCCTTGTCCAAAAGAATATTATGAGGCTTAATATCAAAGTGTAGAATTTGCACATCGCATCCTCGATGAAGATACCCAATCCCTCTAGCCATTCCAAGAGCAATCTTGTACACTTCCTTACAATCAAGAGAAATCCCTTGACCTTGTGAGAAAATGTGCTTATCCAGAGATCCATTGAGTATGAAATCGTAGACAAGTGCTTGTTTTGAGCCCTCAAAGCAAAAACCAATCAGTCCAACCACATTAACATGATAAATTCTTCCTATGGTAGCTACTTCGCTCATGAAGTCTTGCCCATTTGCTTTCCCCTTCTTTAGAATCTTTACCGCTGCCTCGTGGCCACTACGGAGTCTTCCTTTAAACATGGAACCATACCCTCCCTCGCCTAATTTGTCCTTGAGGCCGTTTGTGATTTTCTTAATGTTTAAGTAAGAGTACCTTATTGGTAAGAAGTTGTTGTTAGATTGCAAAAATTCTTCAATATTTTGATCCATTGCTAAGTGTCTTCTCCTCCATTTGCGGATAAGCAAGATCATCACACATGGAGCTCCCAAGATGAATTTCACAACCACGAATCCCACTGTGTTTTGGCGGAAACGCAAGAGAATTGGGGGTGTGTTAAATTGTTGTCATTTAGAAAAATTAAATCAATTCATAATGAGAGGATTAAAGCAATGTTACCGATGCCATAGTTCGTAAGGAGCACACCAAACCAGTAGATACACCAGAGGACAGCGACGAAAATATTTCCTGCAAAAGAGATTGATTTGTGACGAGTGGAAGACAATTTTTTCAGAGTACACCGTTTTATGCTGCTTCTGCCAGGGTTTGGTCCCCGGACTTGGGCATCCCCACCCCACCGTCCTCGCCACCGAGCCATATGCCCACGACACTTGTCTAGGTCATAATCAAACGCTGAGAATGTTGCTTCAAACTACTCAGATTTGTTGGCGGAATTCAAATTAAAGAAATAAACAAATGAATGAAAATGTATTTATTGTTACGTGAAAAAAGAAGAAGAAGAAGCCACAATGGCATTTAGCTAGCTACTTGATCTTAGTGGGCCTTTTCAAATCACAGGGGTTCTGAAAAAAATATACAGATGACTAGAGCTTAATTTTACGTGTAGATGAAATTTTACAGGTTTTGAGCAGGTATGTCCTCACAAAGTTTCATTTATTTGAGAAAACTGAACAAAATCAAAAGTTCTTACTTTTGGGTCCACACCGAATTTGGTGCTTGTGCTTGCTGCTGATGTACCAATAATAATGATGTTTGCAATGCATCTCAGCGGCAATTGGAAGCCATGAAAGTTCAAATCCATAAACCATCTGTTCGTGGATTTGGGCATAGGAACGAAGCTCATCGCCATCAACCCACCCAGGTATCATTGCCATAAGCTCTATAGTGCATGCGATTTCCATGTTTGAGACATTCGCATCGACCATGGCGTACAATCACCCTCTTGTACTAGAAAAATTCGATAATTCAACCCCATCAAGGCAGGGCGGAACATCAAGGTAAAATTGAGAAGCAACAGCCTTTTGGCAGTTCACGATTGAAACAGACTTGGATAACTCTCGACCATAGAACTCGTATGCCCCGCATTCATATGAATTCGATTGGAGCATGAAGCTGAGGCACGACAAAGAGCGTAGAGGAAGAGATGAGCAATTACCCCTTTGCAGCCTGATGTCAGCAACCCAAATCGTGTAGTTGGTGTAGTTGATGGAACGTACATGATACTTTGCTGAGTCAACGGTGTGGTTATTTATGCAGGCTAACTCATAGTTAGGGCTGCAGCAAATCTTCGGGTCACCCCTCAGTTGAAATGGATAGCTTATGTTTATGATCTCACCACAAGAGATGGTGCACTGATTATCTTCTACGGCGATACTAAAAGATTGAGATAGAAGTAGAAGAAAAAGAGCAAGAAGTAGTTGATCTTCGTGCATGGCTTATGCAATGGGAGAGAGTACGAATCAACTAAGCGAAATCGGAGGATTTAGTGTGGAGATGGAAAGAAAGATGAAGATGAGAGGAGCAGTCTCCGACGACAGAGGCGTACGAGACTTGGTAATGGCCCCCGGAAAAGTCAAGGCGCTCTAAGTTGGAGGCAATAATGCACTGCGAAATTATAATCAAAGTCGATCAGCTAGCGTTGATCAGCAACAGAGAATCGGAAAAAAGTCAAGGACTCAACGGTTGCGAACCATCCTAGAAAAGCTCGTAAAAGAATATCTGGGGAGGGTGCAAAACTGGTGTCGTCATCATCGACGATGATGGGTCAAAATTCAAAGATGCTCAAGCAACAAGTGCGTTCATCTTTTCCGGCTCATTCTGAATTTAGTAATGAAGGATTTAGTAAGTTACTAACCAAAAGAACGATGACGGGTCATAAACTGTCGAAACGGGTATTTTGCTCCACTAGATTGTTGTAAAACCACGCCTAGCGCAGGCTGTGTGCTAGTTGTGTTTTGAAGCAAAGACTACGAAACCTGAACTTGCTCCTCGTAACAATATGCCGAAGGTCGTCATTGGCTTTTTCGTCGGATTCGAAAGCCAAAATATAACTGATGAAATCTTTAATTTGATAATGCTAAGGATGATGGCTTGGGAGGTATTTGCAAATTGTCCATACTTCTCCCTTTAGCAGTTCCAAGACTTTGTGCATAAAGGGGCGTTCACCAGGATTCCATTGTATGCATCATCTTCTTTACTATTCTCCTATCCTCCTCACTAACTTCTTCCACTAGAACATTCAATCCTTCACTAAGGGGTCATGAACCCATGAAGGGAAGTAAATATGACTAGAACACTCTACAACCACATCTTCATTCTTCCTCCAACTCACCATTTCCATTAACAATTTGCCGAAATTACAAATATTAGCTTTGTAAGTTATGCCCCCAAGGTTATTATGGTGTCACGACTTGAAATTTTTCATACAATTTGAACCTCGAATAAATAAATGATTTAACTCCACTTTAATCCTCCGATGCATAACTAATTTATCCTCAATCATATAAATAATTTAACCTAAGCTAATATACATCAAAACATTATGTGTAAAAACATGTCTCCATTTTCGTTGCCCACTTTGATCCAATCCTTACAAATGATTTTGGGAAGCGTATTTTAAAAGCCCTTAAACACTGAATCTGCACAATCTATAAGATATATTGGGTGAGTCTAAGCTCAGTAAATGAACTCATTAGCTCTAAAGTAAGAGATCATTTTACCAATCGACCTAGAAGCACAATAACACCATAACAACCAACCAATAATATCACATATCATTTCGTGGAACCACTATAATTTAGGAAGTGTCAATCCTTCATTTGGTTAGAGTTCTATAGAAATTAAACTTATTGAATCTTGCATACTAAATGATGCGTACAGTTGACATTTGGATAAATTTCCGCAAATGTTAACACACGATCTACTTGGCTTTTACTTCTGGCTGAAGACTGGCATGACGCATTTGGCTTGAAAATAAAATTTCTTTTTCATCCTGAAGATGTTAAAAGAAAAGGTAAGTAGAATAATAAATTTTCTCATGTTTATTGTTTTTATAATAATGAATTCAACTTTTCTAATTTTGGATTCTTTTTCAGATGTAATGCTATCTATGTCCTTCCATTTGTCTTGGTACATTTCAAGTGCGTTGCCCACGTTAAGATCACATCTTGTCTTGAAATTGTAACGAATCAGATGTGATGCCACCCTCACTTTGTAATTTAGTTGCTAGTGAGTTCATTGGTGGTGGAGAGCGCTCCAACTCCTAGAAGGTCAAAGTCAAAGTCTTATTTGAAGCGACAAGTCTTGTGGGGTTGATCAGGCGTGTAAAAATCTTAGCGCTATAGAATATCCACATAAAAGTCCTCATGAAACTTCCTACTACGCATGATGCCTTCCCACTTGGACAGCACCCGCACATCACGGCACTAACAACTTTGCGTAACTATTGACGACTTTGACTTAAGAAAATGAGAAGATGATAGCAACGTTACTCCTTTTTAATGAGAGTAACGGTGTGGCCTTCATGATAGGTTTCATCCTTTAAATTATGATAAATCAATCAATAAATCAGATGAAAAAAAAGATTTAGAAAATTAAGATATCTACAATTTAAACATTTTTTTGTTAGGCAAAATAAATATAGGATTTCTATTAACAATATCCTTTGACTCTTGTAGATACATTAATTGCATATTTTTGTTGATATTTGTGAATAAGCTAAAAAGAGTATGCATGTCGATGCCCAACAACAAGTATTACTTGATGAGAGAGCTCTATTTTATGAATGCGTTGGTGATTCTTTGAGTCCAGTCTACTTGCGGTTTCTTTTTTAATTTATTTTGGGAGTGAATCCCAAGATATATTTTATCTTCTTTTAGACTCAATATTTTGACACGTCATATATAGTATTCGAGCATCTTACTTGAGTATATCAGATTAAGATTAGTTCCTTTTCCTAACCTAAATGTTCCGGTGACATTTCTTGCTAACCATTTAAGCCTCAATCATTGGCTATTATAATTCTTTGTGGACGCAGTAATGTCAACTGCTCCCTTAAGCACGGGATTTCTCTATGTACCCTGTGATGAGATCCAGATAATCAAAAGCGGAAATTTTGGTCACAAATGAATCCATGGACTTTACTTAAATATCGAATTGACAAATTCTCATGTGGATTGAAAATGTTTTCGAAAGAGCAGATAATATTATGGGTTTGAACCACCGCCCGTGGTGGCGCAACTGGCTTTGGGCCCTCTCCCCCTCATGAAGGGGAGGGGTTCGAATCCCAGAGGCATCGTGTTCGCGCGACTCAAACGCAGCTGGGTCTTTGGTGGTGGCTTAGTCCGCCTCGGATTTACGTCTAGCCTACCGGCCGACGGCAGTTCCTGGATCATTATATATATATTATGGGTTTGAATAATAGCTGAGGTACAATTAGATGTCATTTGAAAAGTTGAATTTCATGCTCAATTAGCGCAAACTCGCTAGCCATGACTCCTTAACTCTCCACTGCCCAAAAAATACACAGATTATGAAGCATGGATGTTAGTTCCGAGGTGGTGACTGCAATTGAACTGATTTCCAAACAAACGTGAATGAAGAACAAGTTGCCGAACTCTTTGATTTGAATATTTACTTCGACAGCCTTCACATATATCGTAGAAAACAGGCCAATAATAGATGGAAGCAGGCAATCACCAATCAAATAACTCTCCATGAAAAAATTCCAAAATGATTTCTATCTGTTTATACAGACTTGTTTGGCGAGAAAATATGTAGAGGAAATTCACGTTGATGCCGGACATTTTCCCCGAGCACCTCTGCTTCTCGTGCAACATCTTCGAACCTCTTCCCACACTTGTTTAATGCGTCGCATATCTTGTTCATCGAACCTGCAATCACCAACAAAGCGTTGGCCTCAACTACACCATTCTTAAAAGCCTAATCATCAAAGGCCTCGATAATCCTCACTCCTGCCAGACTACGTAGAAGCATTCACAGTGCGGAGTGGACGGATGGGTTCTCGCCGCCCCTTTGGTTGAGGTTGATGAAACCAAGGACCGGCCCGCTCGTCATGGCATTCAAGTCGCCGGAGTGAAAGCTCATGGGGCGACCCTCGCCAGCAACCCATGTGGTACCGTGCTGGTTTGCGGGATGCACTCGCGGCTCCATGGTGGCCCCACCATGCATGTGCCGCACTGCGCCGCTGCCGATTTGCCTCCACCACTTATCGCCTTCTTCTTCGACTATGTCTTTGCCTTCTTCTCTCACGCAAGTGTTGATTGGGACTGGAATAATGAGGGATCTTTCTATTGTTATTTCGGAATTTTTGGGGACAAAAGCAGAGAAATTTTAAGTGATGCAACTCGCCAATATATGCTCACTTGTTCCCTTATTAATCAACAAATAACCTCACTTACCGCTAATTAACCTTAGCAATCTCGTAAAAGAAACAAGAATTTGAAGTCCCCCCCATCTATTGTGCTGGTAACTGCCTTGTACTCTCCCTCCATTACACCGAAGTTTTTGTTTATCTTCTCTCCTCAAAATTTAATCATCTCTCTCCATTCGTCATTTTTCAACATTATGCGTCGCGACAATTGGCGTGCCATGAAGTGACTCGTACGTACACCGCCGGAGTGCCGTGAAGCCACACGGATCACGAGTTACATGTTAGTTGGCCTTTTGAAAGAAAGACTACAAAACCCACTCTTTTTTCGTAGGGCTACGCTGAAATACGGTCGAAATTAAGATTCACAAACATAGTTATAAACATATACAACCTACTGATGGCCATGAAAGGAGACCTACATCATCGATACAATCCGTTTCTATTTGCCACATGTGTGACTGGATTAAGTGCTATTGATATTTGTCTATGCTTGTCTAATATTAGTAATAGTATGCTCAATATGAGAAGGTTCATAAGTTGTTGCATTAGTTGCTGAAGTGGATATAGTATCATTGCCTTCGTCAGTCCAAGTTTCATCATCCCTCGTAGACATTTCTGTTGGATAAAAGAGCGGCTTTGGAGGTATTTGTAGATCATCTACTTCTCCTTCAAGCATTTCCAAGACTTTATGCATTGAAGGGCGACCACTAGGATTCAATTGTATGCACCAAAGAGCAACTATTATTATCTTCTTCACTATTGTCTTATCCTCCTTGCCAACTTCTTCTATTGGAACATTCGATCCGTCACTAAATTGGTCATGAACCCATAAAGGAAAGTACATTTGACTGGAATACTCTACAGTTACGTCCACATTTTTCCTCCTACTGGCCATTTCCATCAACAATTTGCCGAAACTATAGACATCGGCTTTGTGAGAGATGCCCCCAAGGTTCTTGTAGACTAGCTCTGGAGCCATGTATCCCAAGGTTCCTCTTGCGGCAGTTAAAGACACGGTGTTGTGGTTCGAGGAATACAATCTTGCTAGTCCAAAGTCGGAAACTTTTGGAGTCAAATCCTGTCAAGAAGAATGTTGTGAGGCTTAATATCGAAGTGCAGAATTTGCATGTCGCATCCTCGGTGAAGATACTCGATCCCTCTAGCCACTCCGAGAGCAATCTTGTACATTTCCTTGCAATCAAGAGAAGTGCCCTCTCCTTGTGAAAAAATGTGTTGATCTAAAGACCCATTGTGCATGAAATCATAGACAAGAGCTTGTTTGGAGCCTTTGAAGCAAAAACCAATGAGTCCAACCACATTAACATGATGAATTATGCCGATCGTAGCCACTTCATTGATGAAGTCTTGCCCGTTCGCTTTCCCCTTCTTTAGGATCTTCACTGCAACATCACGACCACTTTTAAGTCTTCCTTTGAACACTGAACCATACCCTCCCTCACCTAATTTGTCCTTAAGGCCACCAGTGATTTTCTTGATATCCGAATAAGAGTACCTTATTGGCAAGAAATTGTTGTTAGATTGCAAAAATTCTTCAACGTTTTGATCCATTGCTAAGTGTCTTCTCCTCCATTTGCATAATAGCAAAATCACCACGCATGGGGCTCCCAAGATTAACTTCATAACTATGAATGGCACTGTAATTTTGGGGAAGGCGCAAGAAAATTGTGGGTGCATTACTATGCTGATAGCCAACTTTTGGGTGTGTAATATGTTTGCATTTAGAAACATTAAATTAGTTGACAAGAAGATTGCAGTAATGTTACCGATGCCATAGAGCATGAGCACTTCGGTAAGCGCGCCAATAAAGAGGAGGAAATAATTTCCTAGAAGGGAGATTGAATACGTGTCAACTGAAAGCTGAAAAAATTTAAAAGATACCTATTTACCATAATCAAGCAATGAGTGTATTGGTTCAATTCATTAAGATTTGTCACCGGAATATGAAATAAATAAATAAACAAATGAATAAAGATATATTCATTATTATATACTTATAAAATACCACAATAACATATATCTAACTACTTGATCTTAATGGCCATTTTCAAAATACATGAGCTCTGAAAAGATATATAAATGACCAAGCTCAATTTCACATTTAGATGAAATTTCACAGCCAAAGAAAACTGAACAAATCATAAGTACTTACCTTCACTGCAATAAATTTGGTTTTTTGCGTTGATGCCGCAAAAACCACAACCTTTGAATTGCATCTTACAGGCTTCTTGAAGCCATGAAAGCTCAAATCCATAAGACATTTGTTCATGAATTTGTGCATAGGAACGAAGATCATTGAGATTAACCCACCATGGTATCATTGCCATAAGCTTTATAGTGCATGCAGTTTCTACAGACGAGATATTCGCATTGAGCATGGCATATACTTGCCTTCTTGTACCAGAGAAATTCGAAAATTTGTCCCCATCAAAGCATGGCGAAGCGTCGATGTAAAGCTGAGAATCGATGGCCTTCATGCAGTCCACGATTGCCACTGTTTTAGGAAGCTTGAAATCCCTGTACGTGCTTATCCAGCATGTATACGGCTCCCATTCGTAGTTGGACGTGCACGACAAAGAGCGGTGAGGAGATGAGCAATTTCCAATTTGCAACCCAGAATCGGCAATCCTAATTGTAAAGTTGGTATGGTCGATGTACCGTACATAGTACTTGCCTGAGTACCAATCGAGAATGGTAAGGTTATTTATGCATGCTAGCTCAAAGCGAGGATCGCCACAGATCTTTGGGTCGCCTTTCAGTCAGAATGGGTGCCTTATATTCGCGACCTCCCCACAAGAGGTGGCACACTGATTATCTTCTACGGCAATACTAAAAGACTGAGGTAGAAGTAGAAGAAAAACAGCAAGAAGTAGTTGATCTTCGTGCATAGCTTATGCAAGGGGGAGAGTACGAATCAACTAAGCGAAATTAGAGGGTTTAGTGTGGAGATGGAAAAGAAAGAGAGATGAAGATGAGAGGAGCCATCTCCGACGACGGAGCCGTATGAGACTTGGTAATGGCCGGCTCAAAAGTCAAAGCCGCTCTAACTTTGAGGCAATAATGCACTGCGAAATTATTATCAAAGTCGATCAGCTTGCGTAGATCAGCAACAGCGAATCGGAAAAAAGTCAAAACTCGAAGGTTGCTAAAGCCCGTAGAAGAATATCCGGGGAAGGTGCGAAACTGGTGTCCTCATCGTCGACTATGATGGGTCAATATTCGAAGATGCTCGAGCAACAAGTGCGTCCATCTTTTCCGGGTCATTCTGAAATTAGTAACGAAGGATCTAGTAAGTTACTAACCAAAGGAATTGTTGCAATAAGGCGAGCGATCGAACAATAATATAGACAGAAAAAGAAAATAAATCGAACATCAGATTTACGTGGTTCAGTCGTAAAGACCTACGTCCACGGGAAGAGCAGCAGTGAATTTCACTATAGATCAAGTGATACAAGAAGATTACACACTCAAGTCATTCAAACACTCTCTTGGTGTTTCCCAAGCTCCAATTACACCCAATAACACACACAATGTTTAGTTTCGAAATTCCTCAAAAAATAATCTCTCAATCTCACGAAGGAATTACATGCAAATCTTACCACAAGATTTAATTGGCTTTAACACTAAACATTCTTGGATGTAATTCACGACAAAGAAAATCCCTCCCAAGCACTCGACAACGAGGCGGCGCTTCAAGACCAATTCTTCACGATCAACGGTGGAACACCAATCACTCACACGGCGCTTCAAGACAATTTGTGATCCACATCTATCACCCACGGCCACAAGTCTATATATAAGTGAAACCCTTATTATTTTGCCAACTTCTCATAGGATTTTGTTTCCTATCCAAAACATATCTTTGTATAGTTTAAACAAAATTCAAGTTCTAGTCAAAGTTGGACTTTCCTATTTTAGTAGCCAGACTCTTCAACGCAGATTCAAATTTGGAAAGTTGATCTTCGGATCTTCTTTGTTCGATTTCGAACATCCGCAACATATCCAATTCGGAATATTCGTAATTTTGCATTGGGCTTAAATTCGAGACATATTTTAACAGGAATGATGACGGGCCATGAACCATCGAAACGGGTATTTTGCTCCACTACATTGTCCTAAACCCATGGCTAGTGCAGGTTGGGTGCTAGTTGTGTTTTGAAGCAAAGACTTCGAAACCTGAACTTGCTCCTCGTAACAATATGCTGAAGGTCATCATTGGCTTTTCCGTCGGATTCGAGAGCAGAAATATAACTTTGATCGGATAATCCTAAGGATGATACAGACATATTTTATGTCCATAATTATAGTCATATACATATACAATCAGATGATGGTCATGATCGGTTTTTATTTACTACATATGTCACAGGATGAAATGGTACTGATATGTCTTTTATGATTGGGTAATACTAGTACTAACATACTCAAGCTAAGAATCTTCATAATTTTCTTATCCTCCTTGCTAACTTTTTCAACTGGAACGTTCAATATTTTACTAAGGTGGTCATCAACCGGTAAAGGAAAGTAAATATGAGTCGAACACTCTACAACCAAGTCCCCATTCTTCCTCCAACTAATCATTTCTATCAACAATTTGTCGAAACTACAGACATCGGCTTCGCAAGAAATGCCCCCAAGGTTCTTATGGTGTCACGACTTGAAATTTTTTATACAATTTGAACCTCAAATGAATAAATAATTTAACTTCACTTTAGTCCTCTAATAAATAACTAATTCATCCTCAATTATACAAGTAATTTAACCTTCGCTATTATTAATCAAAATCTTATGTAGAAAAGTCTGCCTCCACTCTCGTTGCCCATTTTGATTCAATCCATACAAGTGATTTTCGGAAGGGTTAATATAAAAGCCTTCGAACTTCAAACCTGAACAATATGAAAAATATATTAGGATGAGTCTAAGTTCAATAAAAGAACTCTTCAGGTCTAAAGTAAAAGATCATCTTACCAGTTGACCTAGAAGCACAACATCATAACAACAAACGAGTAATATCACGTATCATTTCGTGGAATCACTATATTTTCCCAAAATGTCAATCCCTCATTTGTTTAGAGTACTCTATCAATTAAAGTTATTCCTAATTTTTTTTTTCATATTCATAATAAAATATTTCGATCACTCTAAGGCATGTGTTCTACACAATTCAAGTACTTGCATCCCAGATCATGTATGACATGTTACTTTTCAGCTTCTATGAGTACACATCATAGTGTAAATTCATAATTAGGTCAACAACCCACATCTTCGACCACATATTCATATCTCCCCCATACTTTGCTTACTTGAGTAACGAGGATATCAACATACTCTAGACAATAAGTATTCACTTACATCTTCCAAACATATTATTTCAAATACTTTAAGATGTAAATCATGTGTCATATATAAATGATTATGATCAAGTGAGCAATAAAATATAGAGATAAAGGTATAATTGCATCTTAAGACTTTCAAAAAGTGCAATCAAGTTTTAAAAACTTATTAAGTTGGTGTAATCATTGTTTTCGATGACATCACGGCAAATAATGATGCACTCATTATTTTCGACCCCAATGGTAAAAGACCGATTTAGAATAAGAATAAGAACAGGGAGTTGATCCTTGTGAGCACGAATTAAGTAAAAGAATCTAGTGCTAGTGTTGAGATGTACCAGAAAGAAAGATAAGCATGAGAGTGATAATTTTGAGTTGCTTTGTTTCTTGAATAGCGACCAAAAATGGGAGGTATGAGAGAATGAAAAGTGGGGGATGGTTGGTGAAAAGTCAAAGCCGCTTAACGTACGTGACAAGCACGAGGGGAGATTTTATGCACTGCGATCCATCAAAAGTCCACTCGATCTTGGCGGACCAGATCCGTAAAGGCCACATTTGTATAATCTTAAATATATTTTAACGCATGATAAACTTGACTTTTACTTGTAGCCGAAGACTTTAATGATCCATCTGGTTCCTATATTTGGTTTTTTTTTTTTTGCAAAAAAATGTGATATTTTTTGGAAAAAAATTAATATTTGGTTAAAACTTGAGAATGAACTAGAAATATTTTCCATTAATTGATAAAATTTTTCCTAAATACACATACACTATTGAACGCTAACAACTTGTGGATGGGCAGTCGGAGAACTAGTATAGGCATCAAGGTCTCCGATTTGACCTCAATTAACCTTGACCAGGAAGTCGAGGACTCAAGCACGGGCACCTAGGTTTTGGACACGAGCACGGGCATGAATCCCAAGTCCACAAAAGCCGAGTTTGAGAACTCGATGCCTATGCTTGACTCCATGATGCCTCGGCTCAAGTTCACAGAGGCTAGACCCAAGGGCTCCATGCCCATACTTGGGTCCTGAGCTCAAGTCCATTGAAGTTGGGCTTGGGTCCACAAAGGCCGAGTGTAGGACCCTAATGCCTGTGTTCGAGTCTTCGACGCTTGAGCTTGAGTCCACCATGCTCAAGCGTTGTTCTATAGAGGCTAGGCTTGGGCCTAACACTGGGGTTCCAAGCAAGACCTTGATGGACCTCGACGCGGGCACCAAGGACCTTAGTACAGGCATTGGGGTGTCCCGAGCCCGACCTAGATGGACATAGGCCTGAGCGCCAAGCACCCGGGCATTGGCATCAAAGTGTTAGGCCCAACCTTGATGGACTGTAGCATGAGCATTAGGGTCCTGGGCCTTAATCTCAATAGGCATTGGCTTGGGCATGGGCATTGGAGTCTTGAGAACACTAGGCTCCTCAGCCTCGGCCTTGATAAACATTGACTCAAGCATTTGGGACTTGGGGCCGAGCGTAAGAGATCCAAGCATGACGTTTGTGGACTTAAACCTAAGTGCTGGGGATTTGAGCATGGGTATTGGGATCCCGCGCTTAACCTTTGAGGACTCAAGCACCGGGACATTGGGCATGGGCACCGAGATCTCATGCCTGACCTTGATAGATCTAGGCGTGGACACCAATGACCCGGGCATGGGCACTAGGGTCGGTCCGATCTCCATGGACCATGAAATGGAGTATAGCGGCCACGAAATGGGACACGCGAGAGAAGGAAAATATTGGAAATGGTTGGCTGAAAAGTCAACGACGGTCAACGTACGAGACAAGCACGAAGGTAGACTTTACGCACCGCGACGAATCTAGAGTTGAATCAACATTGGCCCGGGTCACCCCCACGCAGCTGTGCAGCAAGTTCAGAGCGAACCTAGGCCCAGCACGGCCGGTGGTGATTGTTTGTGACGAGGAGCATAGATTATAAGATCCGAATTTGACTTCCGAAAAGGTCATGTCGATTCATGTTTGAATGATTGGAAGTTGGATGCGATTGCTGTGAGTTCTTTTTTTTTTTTTTTTTTTTGTTCTTATTGCAGACAAAAGGGGGAAAAGGCAAAATGCTAAACGCCCAAAATATATTCGTGAAATCTCACGTGTAGAATGATACATGAGATCTACATTTGTATAATTGGAGAGACAGAGAGAGATGTTTTTGTTTTTTCTATCAATTGGGAGAGATAGATTAAATGGTAGGAAATTATATACACTACTTTCAAAAAGATACTAGGTATTTTTCCCCTTCTTATATTTTTTAATTGCCTTCTCAATTATAAAAAATCATGTATAAAAATTACAACATCCGAGTATATATATATACATGCTCAAAAGTTAATTCGAAAATATGAAAAGGGAGAAACACCTCACACTTTCTTTTTGTAGTGTATTAAGTTTATTTGTATCCGTCGTCTTTAACTCTCATTCCACTTATTAACATCATATCACACATTTTATTCAAATAATTTATATGTAAAATAACTTTATGTTGTTGTCCACAATATGTCTGACTAATGACTATTTCGATAGTATCTAGATACACTTGTTAACACCGACTAACAATTTGTTGTAAACATCAAGGAATTGATTTTTTCTTTTTTGGATTTGAATATTTCTATGCTCCACTAGTAATACTGCTATATAAATTATTGCAGTACTTGATGATTGTGATAATAGCGGCCATGGGTCCGTCAGGCTCCGTACGAACATGATCTTTAGCAGCAGATGCTTATGTAGGACAAAAGAGTGGCTTGGGAGGCATTTGTAGATTATCTACTTCTTTCTTTAGGATGCCAAATACTTCCGTGCTTGAAGGACGATGGACAGGATACATTGAATGCACCAAAGACCCACTATTATCTTCTTGAATATCCTCATATTCTCTTCACTAACTTCTTCCACTTAAATGTTCTCTCTCACACTTCAATCATCGTAAACCCAAGATGGAAAGCAAATCTGGCTCGAATGCTTTGGTTTGCATTGAGATTCATCCTTTCACCGGCCATTTCCATCAACAATTTGCCTAAGCTGCAGACACGGGCCATGTAAGAGACACCCCCGAAGTTATTATAGACCAAATCTGGAGCCATGCATCCCCAGGTTCCTCTTGCGGCAGGTAGAGACACGGTGTTTAGCTTGTCGGGGTACAACTTCGCAAGCCCAAAGTCTGATACTTCAGGAGTGAAACGCTTATTGAGAAGGCTTTCACAAGGCTTAAAATCAAAGTACAGAATTTGCATGTCGCTGAGATATTCAATTCCTCTATGATGAATTTGTAATGCATCAAAAACTTAACATGATTTAGGTGAAAGCTCAGTGCTTACCGATATGAAATGGGGATCATAAATGCAATTACAGGAAGATTGGAAAAGGTTACCTTGCAATGCATCCCCCGTTGCTGTCCTGAGGGAGATTATTGGCAAAGAGGGTTTTCACTACAGAAGGCCAGTCTCTTGTTTGACAAATACAGTGTCCCGATGACAGACCCGGTGGAAGTGGATAGACAGCAAGCATAAGCCTTGAGGAGGTTCTGTCCCGGCAGAATCTCAAACGTCTGTTGAAATACCTATCCTGTCCCCCCACTGCGAGAACTCTTGTCCCCTGAGCAAGTCAAGCCATTGCTGCGTCTGTGATGCCAGGGCTGGTTCTAACTGTTTCACAAAAACATAGCACAATTACCAATTAGTTGAGGTCAAGCAAGGATAGAGTTCTTAACATCATAATTCAATCGATTAGAAACCGTGAGGAGACAAGAATCAAAGAAATTACAGGCTTTGTCTCTCACAAGTCACAAATAAACTAAAGAACAGACAACAAGCCAAAACAAAAGCTTATCCAGCTGCTGCAGCGCTTCCTTTTACAGGACAAAGCTAATTTCTCTTCTTTACGGGCAAAAAGACGGAAAGCCAAGAGATGATCATTTATCTAGTCCTAATTCAGTAACGCAAAGAGCCCGATGGGTTTAGATGGCTCTAGAAAATGATGGTAAACAAACCGTGTCCTCCACAGAAGTGCCATGTTTTGCATTTGGAAATTTGTTATAAATAGGAATCGACATAGATTGCCGAAAGAATAAGCACCAAAGATAGCAGTGCAATTAGAATGGAAGCTCCCCTACATAAATATTCAAGGGACTCGAGCCACTTAACAGCTAATTGGCCGATTGAATACACAGACTATGAAGCATGTATCCTAGTTCCTCGGAGGTAACAGCTAAAGAAGCCGATGGCTGCTTATTTGAACTGATTCCTAAAATGGTGTGAGGCCACCATGCCGGTCGTACGAGGTCAATGAAGGACGAGGTGCCAAACTCTATGGATTGAATATTTAGTTCTATAGCATTCGCTTATATTGCAGAAACGGAGAAAAAATATATGCAAGCAAGCAATCATCAATCAGATATGTCGACACCAGTTAGGAACTGATGTTTTCATCTGATTCTATATCCGGGTTCACCGAGACAAAATGCAGAGAGAACTCACGGCGATGCTAGACATTGTCCGCGCGCACCTCTGCTTTTCGCGTGGCATCTTCAAACCTCTTCCCACACCGGTTCAACGCGCCGCATATCCTGTCCATCGGACCTGCAAACACCACCAAATCGTCGGCCTCATCAGAACCATTTCTCAAAACCCTCTAATCACCAATCATTAACTTCCAGCGCGAAGTATACGCCTCGATAGTACTCACTCCTGCCGGACGGCGCGGGGGCATTCAGCGGAGCGACGTGGACGTGCGGGTTCTCGCGGGGGCCGAGCCGCTCGCGGTTGAGGTTGGCGTAGCCGGAGGCCGAGCCGCTCGCGAGGGGGCCGTGGGCCTTGCCGGCGACCCAGGTGGCGGCGTGCTGGTTCGCGGGGTGCGCCTGGGGCTCGACCGGGGTCCCCACCACGCACTTGCCGCACCGCGTAACCTCCTTCGCCGTCTTCTTCGTCTTCGCCTCCAATCGGGACTGCGACTCGAGGAACTTATCGCACGAGAAAAGAGAGTGAAGATGGAATTTAGAAAACGGCAGAGAGATCTCGATAAGATTGCTGGAAAGAACAATAAACGAGAATCAGAATCAGAATTGGAATGTGACGAGTTTTTTTTTTTTGGTTGCTTAATTTTTGAATTAACGGTTGAATGCGTTTGAGCGTTTGAGTCCAGAAGCGACCTCCTCGCTAAAGCGAAAGAGACTTTTGGAAGGAAGCAAACAGCGACTAGCGAGGCGACTTTTTGCATCCGAGGACGTGCCCTTTCTGTTATTTCAGATTTGGTCCCCTGAACTTTATGTCATTTTGTCTTGTGTCCCAGATTAATGAACCCGTCGTCGAAAAGGTGTTCTTCGGAATCTTTGGAGACCCAAAAACAGTAAATATTGTATCCGGCCAAGAGAAAAAAGAGCAGTGAAATTGCAGCCGATGGAAACGCACCGTTCGATTCTTTTTTTACTCACTTCTTAATCAGAAAATGCAAATGAAGTTATACGACTTCCGTATGAATGTTGGGCTCCGAGTCAAGGATCATATTCGCCGGCTTATAAAAAAAAATCTTAAAAACGGCAAAATTAAATTCGCAAAAATTGAAAAATTTCGTATCCATTCTCAAAGCGGGATTTTGTTTGCTCTCGTTTATTTGTAGTGTGCTTGATTTGATATGAAGAGTGATGTATACTAGGAAGCGTTTACAGTAGTTAACACAGTATTGAGAACTAGACACGACATGCTTGTTTATATTTGAAATGAATTTAAACTCAAGTAGGACACTCAAACTAGGTTTTAGTAAAGATGACATATATCTCCCTCTCGAATAAAATTTCCTACAAATGTAATAGCCCTAGACTACAAATCTTAAAAGGACAACTATTACAATTTTTTGAGTGCACATATACCGCTAAAATAACTTTAGCAACCTATTAATAGAGTAAGAATATGTATTAGCGCTATTCAAGGAGAGATCATCTTTTGATCTCTCACACCATTTCTTTTTTTGTTTGATCCTATTTTATATTTATTTTACAAGCTACTGTGTGTATGTTGTGTGCAAACAATGAAACTCTACTCCTTCACTCACGTGTCCCCCACCCCAACCCCACAAGAATATGAGAAATTGAACTCCCCATTTCCTTATGGCTAACCTAATAAATAGAATAAGAATTTAATTAATCTTATGTATTATTGTTATTCAGGGAGAGATCATCTTTTGATATCTCTCACAATTTTTTATTCGGTTTTTACCTAATCAATAAAATTCTGCACCATTTGTTGTGAAGGTTACTGTCTCGTACTCCCTTCCTTTAAACCGAAATTATTTATTTTGTCTTGGGACTCCCTCCCTTTAAACCAAATCCTTTACTATCTCTCTCCATTTGTCATTTTTCAACATCATTAGTATAGCGGGTTGTGTGCTAGCTAGATTTTTAAGCATAGACTTCAGAACCCAAACTTCCACCTCATAGCACTATGTTGAAAGTTGTCACTAGATTTTCTATTGGATTTGAAAGTCCACATTATACAACCAATGACATCTTCAATTGATAATGCTAAAGCATGATACAGACGTGATTAATATATTAAAAGAGTAGTCATAAACATAGAAAATATGGTGATGGCCAAGAGGGGGAGCTACACGTGAAATATCATCAATACCACAATTCATTCTACCACAAATGTGACGGTATCGAATGGTTTCGATATGTGGCTATACTTGTATAATACTAGTGGTAATGATAATCTTCATAAGTTATTTCACTAGTAGATGAAGTGGACATAGTATCTTTGCCATTGTTAGTCCAAGTACCATCATCCCTTGTTGACATTTCTGTTGGATAAAAGAGTGGCTTGGGAGGAATTTGTAGATCATCTACCTCTCCTTCGAGCATTTCCAAGACTTTGTGCATCGAAGGACGCTCGCTAGGTTTCAATTGTATGCACCAAAGAGCAACTATTATCATCTTGTTTATTATTCTCCTCTTCTCCTGGCTTGCTTCTTCCACCGGAATGTCCATTCGTTCACTAAGTTGGTCATGAACCCATAAAGGAAAGTAAGTTTGACTAGAATACTCTACAACCGCCTCCCAATTCTTTCTCTCACTAGCCATTTCCATCAACAATTTGCCGAAACTATAGACATCGGCTTTGTAAGAAACGCCCCCAAGGCTCTTGAAGACCAACTCCGAAGCCATGTATCCCAAGGTTCCTCTTGCAGCAGTTAGAGACACGGTGTCGTAGTCCGTTGGATACAATTTAGCGAGCCCAAAGTCAGAAACTTTTGGGATGAAATCCTTGTCAATAAGAATGTTGTGAGGCTTAATATCAAAGTGTAGAATTTGCATATCACATCCTCGATGAAGATATTCAATCCCTCTAGCCACTCCAAGGGCAATCTTGTACACTTCTTTGCAATTGAGGAAATTCCCTCCTCCTTGTGTGAAAATGTGCTTATCCAAGGACCCATTGTGCATGAAATCATAGAGAAGAGCTTGTTTCGAGCCCTCGAAGCAATAACCGATGAGTATGACCACATTAACATGATGAATTCTTCCAATGGTGGCCACTTCACTGATGAAATCCTGTCCATTCGATTTCCCCTTCTTCAAAATCTTGACTGCCACTTCGCGGCCACTTCGGATGTCACGCCCCGATCCTCGAGCACGCACACATCCTTTTACTTGGTCGATTTTATAATGCGATATCCCAGGACTAAGTATCGCCGACCCTTTTTGCATATTTAGCACATGCGGAAGCGATTATAAATCCCCGACGGTAACACAATGGGATAGAAAAGTAAGGCCATATT